>NW_004949145.1:2690609-2691886 GCF_000317375.1 Microtus ochrogaster
ACAATAAAAGCAATATATAGCAAGCCAACAGCTAATATCAAATTAAATGGAGAGAAGCTCAAAGCCATTCCACTAAAATCAGGAACAAGACAAGGTTGTCCACTCTCACCATATCTCTTCAACATAGTTCTTGAAGTTCTAGCAATAACAATAAGACAACATAAGGAGATCAAGGGGATTCAAATCAGAAAGGAAGAAGTCAAACTTTTGTTATTTGCAGATGATATGATAGTGTACATTAGTGATCCCAAAATCTCTACCAAAGAACTACCATAGCTGATAAATAACTTCAGTGATGTGGCAGGTTACAAGATCCACTCAAAAAAAAATCAGTAGCTCTCCTATACACAAAGGATAGACAAGTAGAGATGGAATTCAGAGAAGCTTCACCTTTCACGATAGCCACAAATAGTACAAAATATCTTGGGGTAACTCTAACCAAAGAAGTGAGAAATCTATTTGACAAGAACTTTAAATCTTTGAAGAAAGAAATTGAAGAGGACACCAAAAATGGAAGGCTCTCCCATGTTCTTTGATGGGTAGGATCAACATAGTAAAAATGGCAATTCTACCAAAGCAATCTATAAATTCAATGCAATCCCCATTAAAACCCAACAAAATTCTTCACAGATATTGAGAGAACAATAATCAACTTTATATGAAAAAACAAAAAGCCCAGGATAGCCAATACAATATTATACAATAAAGGAACTTCTGGAGGCATTACCGTCCCTGACTTCAATCTGTATTACAGAGCTACAGTATTGAAAACTTCAATATTCTTATAATGTATTTCTACTCCAATCTCTCAGAGGATAAGAAACTACTAAAAGACACTGCAAAGAAATGGGAACATTTGAAATGGGACCGACTATTGGCCACACAAAACCTGGAAATATATTATTTATAGTATTTATTATCTGCTATATTTTATTACCTTGATAGATTTTTCTTATTATTTATTACTTTACATTTCCTTTTTTTTTCTGAGACAGGGTTTCTCTGCATAAGCAGTTCTGACTGTCCTGGAACTAGCTCTTGTAGACCAGGCTGGCCTCGAACTCATAGAGATATGCCTGCCTCTACCTCTCAAGTGCTGAAATTAAAAGCATGCGCCACCACTGCCAAGCTTTTACTCTACATTTCTAAAGTTAAAATTTTAATATTTTTCAAATGAATTTAATTATACCATTTCTTTTCCCCTTACTGCTCTCAATCTTTCTTATATATCTCTTTATTATCTCAATTCACCTTTATCTTTAATTATATTTATATAT
>NW_004949145.1:2691986-2692940 GCF_000317375.1 Microtus ochrogaster
CACCCCCCACACAGACACACATACATTTATATTCCTAAATATATAAATACAACTTGATAATCTGTTTGATGTTATTTATTTGTGTGCCATTTTAGGGATGACTAAATATCTATAAGATGCAATCTCAGAGCAAACTTCCTGTTCCTCTGAATTGACAATATTTCTTATTACGTTTGCATGATGTTCCCTGGGCCTCAGGTGAAGGAATTTTTAGAGAGATCAACTAAGGCTGGGGAGGGCACAATCACCTGTTATTCGTATTTTTAAAGGTTTCTGTTGTTGTAGTGGTGATTGTCTGAGGCTAATAGAAATTTTATTTTTGATGATGTGTAAGAACTGTATTTATCTCTGGATACAAGAATAAATATTTATATATTTATATTAAAATTAGGGGCTGTGCATATTTAGTGAAATTATAGTTATAGTGTCCCAGATTTCCTGAATGTTTTGTGATGAGAATTTGTTGGATTTGCTGTTTTCTTTGATCAGTGCGTTTATTTTTTCTATGGCATCTTCAGAATCTCAGATTCTTTCTTCTATCTCTTGTATCCTGTTGGTTATGCTTGTTTCTGTAGTCTCTATTCATTTACCTAGATTTTCTATATCCAGCTGGCCCTCGGTGTTACAAAAGCATTTGTTTAGCTATGTTCATAGCAGCATTATTTGTAATAGCCAGAACCTAGAAACAACCTAGATGCCCTTCAATGGAAGAATGGATGAAGAAAGTGTAAAATATATACATATTAAAGTACTACTCAGCATTAAAAAACAATGACATCTTGAATTTTGCATGCAAATGGATGGAAATAGTAAACACTATCCTGAGTGAGTTAACCCAGACCCAAAAATTGGTTTCTAGCCATAAATAAAGGACATTGAGTCTATAATTCGTGATCCTGGAGAAGCTAAATAAGGTGAACCCAAAGAAAAACATATAGTTATCCTCCTGGATAT
>NW_004949145.1:2693626-2695227 GCF_000317375.1 Microtus ochrogaster
TGCTCTTTGGACTGGAGAGGGAGGGGGGAGGGGTATGGGGGAGGGAGAGGGATATGGGAGGTGGGGAGGAGGTGGAAATTTTTAATAATAATAAAAAAATGAATGTAAAGTCTATCAGAGAAAATAAAAACATTTTGCTGTTTTGATATGGTTACTTCCCCCCCGCCCAAATTATAGTTATATATATTTTTCAAGATAACTAACAAAACTAGCCCTGGATAGTTGATTAGGTTTTCAGAACCAGGCAATATTTCCTTATATTTGAGATGACCTTCAGTCCAATTAGATAACTATTATTTACCACTAAAATATATGTGCCCCTACTGTACCCTTATGGTTATTGTGCCATCCTGGTCATGAAGAGACTAAACAAGACTTCAACCCTTCATCTTCAGAAACACTGAAGTATCAGCAATAGATTCCTGGTAATGCTACTTGAAGATAAATGGTCCAATGTGTCTGTGTAGATTGCCTTGGCGGGTTACTTGGTCTAGGGTTTGTAACCCGCCTGGCAGTTCAGTTATTCCAGGGTCCCGGAGAGGCACTATCTGGAAGATAATGGGATAAGAGAGAAGAAGAAGGCCAAGTGGGAGTTCCTGTCAAAGCCTTCGTTTATTAGAGATGGGGTACAGCTTATATAGGGTAAAGAGTTGGGGTGTGGGCACAGGGGCCTGGGCTCTTGCCACATAGTTCACGCTGGTTACGTGGTTCAGGAGGTTACATTCGGTCAGGTCACATAGGCCAGGAGTTCACAGGTTGACACACCTAGTTCTCTAGATAGTTTGGAATGTGGGGCGGGTTCCCCTAACAGAGAGCTCTCCATTAACAGCCAATTTGGGTGTGGGGTAGGCTCTGTCAATAGAATGATTCCTAACACAATTAGGGATGTGGGGTTCTCTGCAGACTCCCCAGGGTGATGGTTCCTGCAATAATCCTAGGAGGAAACGGCTCCTGACAGATCTGCAGACTCCCCAGGGTGATGGTTCCTGTAATGATTTTAGGAGGACACGGCTCCTGATGTCTACAAGACTAGATTGAAAAATCACTTCTTTTATAGTAGAGAGATGGGGCAGTGATTGAAAGGCCTGACATATAAGCCTGCCAAAATAGGATTCAACTGAAGAAGCTAATTAAAACTGTAGGACAAGTTCTGACTCCACAAAGTGGTCCACTGACCTCCACATGTGTTGTAAAAAGCACTGCCCCTTTATCCTATCCATAATATCTTGAAGTGAGTATAGATTGTGGAAAGTGGACATTTTAAAATAAAGATCATACTAGCAGAAATACCAAGATAACACTGCCACTTACAATTGCCTAAAATTTTTATTTATTTTTATTTTTTTAATTTATTTATTTATTAAAGATTTCTGTCTCTTCCCCGCCACCGCCTCCCATTTCCCTCCCCCTCCCCCAATTAAGTCCCCCCCTCAGCCTGAAAAACAATCAGGGTTCCCTGTCCTGTAGGAAGTCCAAGGAACCCCCACCTCCATCCAGGTCTAGCAAGTTGAGCATCCAAACTGCCTAGGCTCCCACAAAGCCAGTGCGTGCAGTAGGATCAGAAACCCATTGCCATTGTTCTTGAGTTCTCAGTAGTCCTC
>NW_004949145.1:2696713-2698583 GCF_000317375.1 Microtus ochrogaster
AGCTATACTAAACACTATAGAGAACATGCCTGAAGGACTTTTTGTCATAGCACACCATGGATATAGTTGCATACTCATGTTTATTGATCCACTAGGTAATCACAAATGTTATGAATTCATTTTTGTAATAGCCACGTTTTAGAGACCAGCCTCTCACAGCACTCCTTCCCATCTTTTAGCTCTTATGTTCTTTTCTCTGGTCCTCTTTTGTGATGTTACCTAATTTTTGGAAGAGATTGATTTTGTCTTGGAAGATCAGATCACAGCTTCCCCTGATCTGCTGAATTTCTTTCTTCTAGTTGGTTCTCTCTTGTGCTTTCTTATTACATGGATTCTGTTACCCACCATTCTTTATTCTCTACCCTACTTATGCTCCCTTCCTCTTATATCACACCCATCTATAAGTATCAGGAACCATCATAAAAGATAAGGCATTGGTTTTCTTTGTCATTTTCATATACATAGCATGACACATATGTATAAATATACCATAAAGCTCTATATTTTGTTTGTTAACCTAAAAATTTAATCAGCTTTAAGCTAATACAGGTAGCTTATTTCTAGAGCCTATATTCTTGAAAGAAACGACATGTACTTTATATTAAGTTCTGATGTCATTATACTCTTTTTTTGCACTGGGGACTGTATTATACTAGGAAACTTCCTTCAAAGTGTACTGTTTTCATTGTGCTTAAGATAAAGTGCATGGGTTTAGACTGAAGAAGTTTGTATCATACAGGCTAACTAAGTCATACAGAACTGTGTTTCCTCATTGTCCTTTGAGGTTTGTTCCTCTGCCATTCACAGCACTTGCATGGATTCCCAGAGCTGGCAACCAGTATGAAGAGCCAAGTTCTCAGAGAAGGGTAGAAAATTTTTCTTTAAATAGGAATTAAGGGTTCATGAAACCCTGGCCTCTCATAGAAGGGTTCATCACCATAAGTGAGAGAGGAATTAACATAGGCTTAGTCAGTAGTATGGGTCATATCATTTTGCACAATTATCAGATGTTTGCTAAGATTCAAAGTAAAAGTAACAAAACACTCAGAACAATAGCTCTGCACCTTTATTCACATAGGAGCCAATGTGTGGAGAGCTCATAAAGGGGAAACTAAATTACTGTTATGTTATTTTGCAAGCCAGAGTACAGTAAGATTTGTTTGGAACCTCTCAGGTAGAATAAATGCAAAATAGATTGAGGAGAGAAGGAGAGAGAGAGAGAGAGAGAGAGAGAGAGAGAGAGAGAGAGAGAGAGAGAGAGAGATTTTCTGCTGGACTGATCTTGTCAGGTCTCAGTAGAGTGAATGAAATGGACTCTACAGTTTCTGAGACTCCAGAACTGCCATATCCATTTAGATATCACCTTCCCAAGCAATAAGAGTGGAACTACATTCTCCAGTTAAAGCACTCTTGATTATGTGCCTGAAGGACTGTAAGTTGACAAATCCTGTATTCATTTTTATTGATTCACTAGGAGGTAATCATTGTCTCTGTGAGTTTATATGTTCAATAGCCATGACATGTACAGTCGCTAAGCACCTCACAGCACACTTCTCCATTCTCTGGGTCGTAGGTTCTTTTCACTGCTTCTTCTTTATACTGTTTCTTGAGACCTACAAGGGGTTGCTGTAGATCACTAAGATGCCAGTTTGTGGGAGGAGTTTGGTAAATAAGTCGGTAAAGAATGGTACTGGCATAAAAACAAAGAAGTCGACCAATGGAATCGTATAGAAGACCTGAATTTTAACCCACTAACCTATGAATACCTCATTTTAGATAAAGGAGCTAAAAGTATACAAAGGAAGAAAGAAAGCATCTTCAACAAATGGTGCTGGCACAACTGGATGTCAACCTGTAGAAGAATGAAAAT
>NW_004949145.1:2700425-2701743 GCF_000317375.1 Microtus ochrogaster
AAAAAAAAAAGTAAAGGATAACCATGCTGCAATTTACAGAATTTACCAAGAACGTAAGTAAGGAGGAGGGTTTGGCGGGGTGGGGGGAGGGGACACAACCATGAATCTTTCTGGGAAGGGAGAATAGAATAAATTACAGGTAGCTGTGGGGGAGGGGTCTAGATGGGGAAATGAGCATGGGAACAGGAGAGACCAGGTGGAGGTTGGATGGAGAGAGAACTGGGAAAGACAAATGGGATCAGGGTCGTCTATGGGATGAGCTTGAAATCTAGTGCAACAGAAAATCCTAAGTATCTATGAGTGTGATCTTAGTTAAGGATCCTAGTGATAGAGGTCAGAGCCTGAACCAGCCATGTCCTCTAACCAGGCAAGACCAGTGGCAGGATTGCTGGCCAAACCAGCACATAACCTTTACCTAAAATTTGCTCTACTTTCAAGTTATGGTGGAGGAATGTTCGTATGAAATGTGGGAGTGGCTAACCAACAACTGATCCAGCTGGAGACCCATACCATGAGAGGGAGTCCATCCCTAACACTGCCCAGAGGGCCAGACCCGGAGGCTGGACAGCCTAGAGATTTAGGATAAAACCAAACATGACTGGCACAAATTGTCAGTTAAATGATTATTAATGATATTCTGCTATTTTCACAAATTGTTGCTTAGCTTAATTATCATCAGAGAGGCTTCATTCAGCAATAGATGAAAAAAGATGCA
This sequence comes from Microtus ochrogaster, assembly GCF_000317375.1. Lineage (NCBI taxonomy): Eukaryota > Metazoa > Chordata > Mammalia > Rodentia > Cricetidae > Microtus > Microtus ochrogaster. The sequence goes on from NW_004949145.1 coordinate 2,701,141, forward strand.
GAGACCTACATTCAAACCCAAGGTGAACCTCAGGGAAGCCTGCTGAAGAGAGGGCGAAAAAATTGTAAGAGTCAGAAGAGTCAAGGACAGCACTAGAAAATCACAGAATCAGCTAACCTGGGCTTATTAAGGGCTCAGAGACTGAACCGACAATCAGTGAACTTGCATTTGACTGGGCTAGGCCCTCTCCATGTGCTACAGTTGTATAGCTTGGTCTTGTGGGTCTCGAACAGTTCTCTCTGACTATGTTAACCATTGTGGGCACCCTTCCCTCATACTGAGTTGCCTTGTTCAGTCTCATAAGGAGAGGAGATGCTAGTTCTTATTGCAACTTGATATACTACGGCTGGTTATGTTCATGGGAGACCTCCCTTTTCCTGATGAGAAAGGGGGAGGAGTGGAAGGGGGAGAGTCAGCTGGGAGGAGAGACGAGGAAGAGAGGAGTAATGGAGAGGAAACCGTAATTGAACTACAAAACATTAATTAATTAATTTTAAAAATAAAGAGAAAACAAAATTTCCTCAAATAAAAAAAATCTTACCTTAAGAAGGTCTCTTTCTTCATTTTCTTGTTTTTCTTTCTAGATTCTCCCTCTCTGTCTTT
>NW_004949145.1:2701843-2716277 GCF_000317375.1 Microtus ochrogaster
ACACACACACACACAAAATATTATACATATGTATACAGATGTCATAATGAAACCCAATCCTGTGTATGCTAACCTAAAAAGACAATTAAAATGAAAAAGTAAAAATGTAATTTTATATCTAGTTTACACATATAAATTTGCAGTATTTACCTATCAGAATCTGGCTTATTTTGCTAAATGTGATTTCTAGGTGTATTCACTTTCATGCTTTTGATTTTTTTTTACTGCCTAAAACTTTTAAGTGACATGGCACTCAAAAACCTCTCTGCTGCATTCTTGAAAGGAATTTAGATTAAAGATACTTAAAATAAAATTCCAACTTCTAAATTCTCACAGTCCCTGTACCTTTAACTCTTGGGAGGATGAAACAAGACTACCCTAAGTTGAGGGCACTTATCAAGTCCCAGTTTCAAATCAACAGTCAGACAGAGGGGCACACAAACAAAGATGTATTTTACAATACTAGCATGGACATGTAAAAGAGAATAGAGGGGGTAATGTTCCAGCTGATTATTTTTCACTTCACACAAGTTGTAGTTATTTGGGAAGTGGAACTCTCATTTGAGAAAATGCATCCACATGATTTGTCTATAGGCAAGTCTGCTGGGCATTTTCTTGATTCATGGTTGAAGTGAGATGGCTTAGACCACTGTGATGGTGCCACTGCTTGGCAGGTCATCTGAAGTTGTATAAGAAAGTAGGCTGAGCAAGGCATGAGGAATGATCCAGTGTGTGATAACTTTGTTCCATCTGCTTCAGTTGCTGCCTCCAGGTTCCTGGCCTTGGCTTCACTGAATGGATTGTGATCTGGGGTATGTTAGATATGTAATCCAAATAGATACTTTGCACCAATTAGCTTTTGGTCAGGGTTTATCCCAGCAAGAGAAACCATATCTAAAATTGTTACTGTGTACATAGATTGTTTGACTTTTTATTGTGAGTTTTGAGCAGACATCTGTTGATCCCAGATAGGGCACCTATGACAGATGCAATAAATGATCCACCCAGGATTATTTTACTGAACTCAGTTTATTAGGGTAGCTTACAGGATCATGGTTCTATGGACAAGCATGTTTGTTTAGAGAATCAATACTCTGACAATACATTCTAATAAAGCAGAGGCTTTTATTCATATCCTGACACCAGGCACACACCTAGAATTCCAAATGGCAGCTTCGAAATACCTCAGTCAGGTGATTTGTAAAGGCAAGGACCTAAAGTTATATTCAGTCTAGAAGAAAGCAGAAGGTAATCTGGTTCAAAGCAAGGTTTCATTTGTAGAAACTGAAGGAGCAGTTTCGTTAAAGTTGTGCAAGACCAGTCAACTACAAAAAGAACCATTAGCAGGCTTTATAGTTCTGTTCAGCACAGAAATTTTAAACATTTTTTTATATTTATTTATTTATTATGTATACAATTTTCTGTCAGTGTGTATGCCCGAAGGCCAGAAGAGGGCGCCAGACCTCTTTACAGATGGTTGTGAGCCACCATGTGGTTGCTGGGAATCGAACTCGGGTCCTTTGGAAGAGCAGGTAATGCTCTTAACCACTGAGCCATCTCTCCAGCCCCAGAAATTTTAAACTTTTAAAAGTAAAGTTAGCCATCCATGTGACATTAGCCATGGCCCTGTATGAGAAGATAATAATGGGAGCATGGGTGACTCAAAAGTGTCTGTACCTCCACACGCTTGTGAGAAAATGGGTGATGCTACAGGAAAGCGGCTCACCTGGTGCTCCCTCGCTGCCTTGCAGGTGGTTTGGTTAACTGGATGGTCCTCTATGCTCTGCAATTGCTCTTACTCATAAAATCTTATGGAGGCACGTTTGAGTCTTGTATGTTTCAGGGTCTTGCTGATACTTGTAGGGTTTTGCTTACCTCCTGAGCCTTAATGATTTTTCTTCCAAAAGACTCAACTCAGAGGAACTAACTTCTCAGGTGCATAGTAACAGATATTTGGCAGAACTAGATGGTGCCTTACTTTAATCATATTTTAGAAAACTTTTCTCAATAGAAAAGTCTACATTGAAAGATTAAAGAAACACATGGATGTTTCTGATGAGAGACAACTTTGACAAAGAGCATTTTGGATACGCAGCATAGCATATGCTAGAGCCCAATGTTAATGTGGGACTCTGGAAGGACATTAGAAGGAGTATTGGAAAGCCAATATAGGATAACTGGGTTTGATTATGATAAAATATAGATTCATGTGAGAAAATGTGTTGAGACTCAATGTGTTGTATAGCATTATTACATATTAGTAATGTATACTAATAAAAGAGTGAGTCTGTTGCTGATATGAAAGTGTAAGATACTCAAATGATTACAGTTTCAAGTAGGTCTAGAATGTATAGCTATTTAGGTTTTACAGGTTGGTAGAAGTGAAAAGAAATAAATACCAATAGATTGAGGAAAAGGTTTTGATTTCTATCTAAGGAAAAGTGAGAGTCATAATATTTTTAAATGAAAGAAAGCCACATTCAGTTGCATACTGGAATAATGATGGATGATCCTGAAGTTAGAGACCTCTGTTATGATTTCAATAATTGTTTCATCGCATCTGTTCGTTTGTGCTGCCAAAAGTGCTGTGGTCTCCACAGAAGAATTCTTCAGAACTTTCTTTGAGAACTCATGCGCTACAGATAATCTTTGTTCTTAGACTATTGTTTCATAACTACCATGTCCACACTGATCTCTTTGCAAAATTCTTGGGGCTGCTCGGTATCGGGCATGGTCAATTGTGTGAATGTCAACTGTTCAAATTCTGTGTATGTCACTTCCAGCATTTCTTTTCTTTCATGTTCCTAGAAAGAGGTAAATATTAAGTGATGTTGTATGCACATATTATGGACAGTATGAGGGAATGTAGAACCCATCATATATGGAACAGGGTAGGTTCATGAGAATCTATTTCTTTCATGTTCTTTTAACTTCATACCCTTGGTCATTTATGACTGTAGTTTTTGGGTGGCAGAAGTAATTAAAGACACCTAAAAAGCACTTCTGCAAGCTCATTTATAATACTGATGTTTTAATGAGAGAAACGGTAAACTCCAAGGTGGCTCTTCTTCCCTAGAGCAGAGTCAGCTGTTCTGCATCTCTATGTTCTAAGCCCCATCTTATCATTTGCTATGCTACCCATTCTCATGTTAGCTTTCTGTCTTTCAAAATACCGTCTCCTAGATATTAATCTGTTTTGATTGTGAATATACAGTGAAGAATTAGTCTCTACTTTGAAGGTTTAGGGAAAGAATAAGGACTTACCTTTTCTATTTGTAAAGCCCTACCTCAGTGGCCCTCTCCTGGCCTAAGTCAATGAAGATCACATACCTGTTTTCCTCCAAGTTCAGTTTCTCAGGCTCCTTAGATGTCTCTTTCTGGCCTCTTTTTAATATTCCTTTTGGCAGAGGTCCAAGAACAAATGATGAAGATTAGGAAGACAGCAATCATGAAAAGTGACAGTCTAATCAGAATATGCAGGAGTCCATGATTATCTGATGGAAGATATGAACCAATAAGATGTCAGTTTTAGGATATCTGTAATAGATTGCTTAATATTTAATGATAGATGGATAAGTAATGGACTATTAATCTTCAGGAATTTTTTTTTGTTGAAGAACCTAATATTCTTTTTTCTGCTAAATGCACACAGTATTAAAATGACATCTAATGAAATTTCTTTAGACTCTATATTAATGTATCTCTCAACCCTCATCAGGGAACTTTATACTTACAATAAGTGGTGATCAATACTGATACCCAGAATTAGCCAAACTACAGAAAATAAAAGACTGTAGAATTCTTGGCTCTAAATGGGACATTTATACCACTTCCACCTATGTAATGTTAAGTGTTCATTGTTATAAAGCTAGACCAAAAATGCTGAATGAGGTTGATGATAACAACCAAGAAGAGTGTCTCCTGCACACAGGAGGGCAGTTGCATATATGAACTCAAAAGCAATTGTGTCTACATGTACAAAATCATTATAGACTCAAGTAAACCAAATTCCATCATGCCCTGGGAATGTGGACATGAAGTCTCAGCCCTAGTCAAGGAGCTGTAGGTTAATGATAGCTGCTATGAGGATCAGTTTCAAGAATGTTCATGTATGTAAGTTAACCTTGCTTCAGTATTAGACCACACGTCCCCTAAATTTTGGTCATCATAAATTGAACTTAATGGACAAAAAGAGACAGCACTCGGGAGGCAGAGGCAGGCAGATCTCTGTGAGTTCAAGACCAGCCTGGTCTACAAGAGCTAGTTCCAGGACAGGCTCCAAAACCACAGAGAAACCCTGTCTCGAAAAACCAAAGAAAAAAAAAAGAGATAACAGAGTTGAGTGGGTAAATTCAGGAAGAGTTAAGAAAGAGGGTAAATATGATCAAAGCTTGATATTCTCAAATAACTAATACAAATAAAATAAAATATAAGAATCTAGAGGGCATATATTGGTGTGGGAAGTCCTTTTGCATATGTGTTGCTCTTATTGGTTAATGAATAAAGGTGTTTCACCCAGTAGCTTAACAGAATAGAGCAAGGTGGGAATTCCAAGCAGATAGAGGAGGAAAAAAGTCAGAGTCAGATAGAAGCCATGTAGCCACAGCAGGAGACAGATGCCTGATGCTAGCCAGAACCTCGCCAGTAAACCATGAGTCCATGATAAAATGTAAAGTAATAGAATTGGGTAAATTCAAGATGTAAGACCTAGTTAGAAATATGCTAAGCTATTGACCAAACAGTTGCATTTAATATAGTTTCTGTGTAATTATTTAAGTCTGGGCAGCTGGGAAACAAACAAGCAGCCTTTAACTGCAATATATCATATAACTACGTGTTCTGTATTTTCTCATATGAAATTCTAAGAATAAATATAGAATGTGCTATAAATGGTATAAATTGAGGCAAGGAGAAACCATCCAGAACACCTTGGGCTCTGTTACTATCTGTACTACAACATGCCTAATGGTTTAGCTATATGTTTCTATGGCTTCAGTGTATAAAATCCAAGATAGGCAGTCCTTCATTTCCAAGAACTGTGCAGGGGGAAAGTGCTGGCACAATTTCATCTCCAATCTGCATAATTTATTAACCTTGACAGACTGCAATAAAAGGAAACCTCAATTCTTGCCTCATAATTAACTTCTATTTCATGTGATTAGGCATGAGTGTTCCTTCTCAGCAGCCTTATGCCACTGACAGAAAATAGGCAGGACACTATGTACAGGTCCTGCGTTCTGTTTCTTATCATGATATTCACACCAGTGCTCAGCTAATATGCTTTGGAATTTATAAATCTATAACACCCCTGAACCAAACAATAATTCTCCAAAAAAAACATGAAGTCAAGACTATTCCATCACACACTGTGTTTGTTTACTATATTCCCTTCGTCTTGCTTTCTTAACACTTTAGGCCCACTCACCCCTCCAGGATGAATAGAGTTAGAATTAGCACTTCACTGTTGTTTGGAAGGAAGTGAAATTACCCTTTCTGATCACTTAAAGGGGTCTCTTGTGAAAAAATTATAGATGAAGAGTCCCTAAAGATTTCATTCTGCCTCTAAATAACTTCTGTTTTTGCAGAGTTTGAGAATCAAAGATATATGATGAGGCTAAGATTACAGAGCTGCAATGCCAGGACAAGGATGACTGGATAATTATTAGAACATAAGTGTCTCAAAAGTGACTGCCAGCTTGGGTGATGACTCATTAAAGCTGCATCCCTGGAGCTGTTACTGGAGGCTTGGTTCATTGGAGGGCCTCTTCTCAGCTATTTCTATTTCTCATAGAATTTTGGGGGAGGGCCCTTGTCAATTATGTATGTCTCAGGGTCTTTCTGAGTTTTGTGAGATTTTGTTTACTTCCTGAGTCTTAATGAGTTCTCTCCATCATGCAATATTTAAATTTAGAGAAGCTAAAATTTCAACAGAATATTAATAGAAATCTGTGACAAAGAGGAGATGCCATGCCTCAATTACATCTTAGAAAATGTTTCTTAATAGAGGAGATGTCCACATTGAAATATTAAAGAAATATATAGAAGCTTCTGGTGAGAGAAGACAAACAGCATTTGGTGCACAGAAGAGAATATGATAAAGGCCAGAGAAAAATGTAGAGCTAAATGAAAATCAATAAAAAGAGTGGGCTTCTTGAATGAAAACAGCTGGAGTGATAAAAAGTCAAGATAGGATAATTGGTGTGAATATGATTTAAAATACAGACATATAAGAAGTTGTCATGAGACATAATATGTTGTATGTCATTCTTTCATCCTGGAAATATATACTAATAAAAATAGCAAACTTATTGTTGATATGGAATTGTGAAACATTCATCATATTTACAGCCTAATTAGGTTTAGAATTTGCAGGTACTCAGGTCATAAAGGAAGGCCAGAATGAAATGAAAAAAAAAACCCCTGGACTAAGCAATAGATCTCATTTCTGTTGAGTGGGTAGTGAGTGCTATCACATTTTTAACTAAAGGAAAGTCACTTTGAGAGTCATATTGGAATAATGAAGGATGGTTCCAGAGTAGGAAACTTTTACCCTCAGATTGCAGCTGTTATTTCACTTGTATTTATCAGATTATGCTGGAAAAATGGGTGTGGTCCCCACAGAAGATCTTTCTCTGAGAACTAATGGGGTGAAGAAGATCTTTCATTTCATCTTAACATTTCCTGACTTCCATGTACAGACTGGAATCTGTGGAAAATTCTGTGGAAATCTGGGAAATGGGAGTGGTCAATTGTTGTTTGAAGATTATTTGCTCAAATTCTAAGTATGCTACCTCCCACATGTCTTGTCTTTCAGGGTCCTAGAAAGAGGTAAATATTAAGTGATACTGTATGTGTACAGTCTTGCAGAAATGAAGGAGTGCTAGACTGTTTCAAAGAGAAGACTCAGGAGGACCTACCTGTCTATTCAGTATTGTTTTCACTTTAGACTCTTGATCCAAGTTTGATGCATTTTCAGAGGAGAGAAGTAATCAAACACACATAATAAAATACTTCCACACTATAATTTCAAATTCATAGTTACTGTTGTCTGGGAGTCAGCCTCCAGCAGCACAGGGCTTTGATAGGAATTCACAAAGTAGTTGAGGCTAGACTTTTCATTCTGAGGTGGGGTAGGGATAAAGGCACTCACAATTAATCTGAGATTGATACCAGTGCTCACTTAATCTGGTTAACAACTTCTACATCTTCAACACCCTTGAACCAAACTACTAATTTTTCCAAAGTGCTACAGTAAAGTCTAGTGTAGTCTATCACAGGTAATATTTTTATAAAATTGTCCTTTCTGCTTGCTTACTTCCTTTTTTAGGCTCTATGATCTTCTCTCCAGAAAAAAACTGAGCTAGAAAGAGCACTTCATTGTTCCTGGAAGGGGGCTAAATCTGCTCTCCCCTTTACTTGTAGGAGATCTCGGGTACAGTTCCCATGCTGCTCCTAAAACCTTCCGGAGTTGCAGAGTTTAAGAATAAGAGAGAGGAGATGATGATGTTAAAACTACTGAGATGTGAAGAAGTCGAGTCAAAATATGAGCCCAAGAGCATTTGGTCCCCAAGTTTCCACAACAGAGAAGGGGAAAATTATTCACTAGTTTTGGAGTCTGGTTTGGTGCATGAAGTGAAATTTCTTGATGAGTAGGGAAGAGGAGAGGAGAGGGTAAAAGTTTATCAAAAGACTATGTGCCTTCCCCACATGCAAAGTCCTTTAAATTTGGAGAGTAAGCATGGGATGCCATTATGTTTATTTCAAGTTGTGATGAGTCAATAGGAATACTGTGGAGAGATCTATGTGAGAGACAGATCAGGAGGCTGCTTCATCTGTGATCTGTCCAAACAGATTGCAATCTTATCCTTAATGAGTCTGTCCTGACCTTTTTCTTATTCTCTATGGATACATACACATCCCAGTGTGGCTGACCAATCAAGATAAGGATTGTTTGAGAGGCTCCTTATCTATTATTTTGTAATTTTATATTCATTCTTAAACTCCATGTCTTTTTTAAAAAGTTCTTAAATAAAATATAATTGTATCTCTTTCCTTATTCTTCTCTTCTCTTCAGAGCATCTCAGGTATCCTTCCTCTAGGCTTTTGCATACACTCCCTTACGCTGATAGCCTCTTTGTCTTTGATTAATATTGTTTTATTTAGTAACACACACATATACACATATTGTGTATATGTATATGTTACAGAGTCTCTCTATCATCCGTAAGATGGTTCTCAGACATGGTTTCTTTAGGATCTCCTTAGTCACAAGATATGAGATACATATAAGACTTTCTTACCTGAGACAGACAGGAACAATGGGTCACTTGGGGATGACCACACATGGGAAGAGTTCCTGAAAGAACCATAGCATCTATACGTCTCTGTCTGGATCAAAGGAACAGGAAGGAAGTTGGCCTGGAATGTCCCACTGTGGCTCTGCTCTGCAGGCAACCCATGTCCCAGAGGCACCCCTTTCATGGACAGATGGAACATGTCAAACTGATGGTCAGAGGTGCAGGACAAGATCATGTTCTCTCCTGATGTCATCTCATGTTGCCTCAGGGAAGACAGAGATGGTTTCTTAAATAAACCTAGAAGAAAGGGGGTAGAGACAGTGGAGGAGCAGTTCCTTACCAGTGTTCAGTCACTCCTTAGTGTTCTCTCTTCCTGCTTCCATTTCTGTGATCTCTTTCTACCCCACATTTATCTCTGTCTTTTCTACCCCCCTTTGTCTTCCCATCTCCCTCTTTTCTTCTAAATTACCTTACTGAGTCTCTGACTTCAATCCTATACCCATATATTTTATTTCAGTTCTCACTTTTAGACAGTTTCTGACTCTATATGCATTAGTTCATACCATTTTTATTTTTAATTTGTTTTTATAAACAGATATTTAATTTATGTAGCAATCAGATTCATTATGAAACATTCAAATAAATTTTATATTTGTTTTCATTAAAAATTTGAAGTTAAATTATAATTACATCATTTTGTAACTTCTTTTTTTAAGTTTTGTTACATATGTTTATATATGTAATCTTGATCATATTTATGCTATCATTCTTTCTTCTCCATCAATTTCGATTCCTTTCCTTTTCCCAATCGTTCTTTTTTGTTTTTTTTTTTAGGGAAAATGTGAAGCTTTATTTCTTCGGAGATTGTGTAGCCTCACCTGAAGTTCTACATTCTTTTTTTTTTAATTTATTTATTTATTTATTGAGAAGGGAGACTTTATTCCCAATCGTTCTTATTTATACTTTTAGTTTTTTCCAAATGTTTTCTCAATCAATGGGTTAATTAGAGGTACTTATTATTTTGTTTAATTAAGATATAAAGCAACAAACTCCATTAAGGTATTCTCAAACAGTTCATTTTGTAAATTTTCTTCCCAATCACTTCCCTTATACCACCTTTGCTGGTCCTTTCTCCTCATATCCCCTTTCATGTTATATGTATTTCCCATCCCACTTTGTTAATATTCTTCCTATTCTCATGGTTTGTTCCCAGTTTCATGACTTATAACTTATTAATCCCATGTATATTAAAAATGTAGACTCTGACTTCATTCTAATTAATTATTTTTATATCTTGTCCTTTTCCCCATATCTGTTTTAATGGATCTCTATTTTCAAAGGACAGAATATTCCATGAATGTGTTTGTTTCCTTGGACAGGGGCCATGATGATCTTCCCTCCTGTGTTTCTCCTAGTGTGTTTACTGCTCAAGAATAATCTACCATCTGCCCCCTAATTTATGCTTTGAAATATCCAATATTTGCCATTATTTCTTTGTTTTTCAAATCTTCCATTCAAGCTTAAGACTTTTTGCAGATTTTCTCTTCCCACACATGCCTTGCTTACTATTTCCTTAGTATTTGAATCTTTCTCTCAGTCTACCTGTTTGTATATATTTCCATGTCTCTGTATTATTTGCCTATGTATATCCAAGGGGTAACCACTATAGGATTTTTTCACCCATCCTAGAATGTGTGAATGCAATTGGAACATGGGCTGACAACATTTTGGAAATGTAGAGAACAGACAGTGACTGGTAGTCTACTTAATTACCTAGGGTTATGCTATTCTTTGATGAATAGTTAGTCAAATACAAGAATGGAAGAACTGTCAAACTTGACAGAAATTCTATGGGTGCCATCTGTAACAAGACCTCAGGACCCATGTAGAAGCAACCCCAGTCAGCACATGAACACAGGTCAGACTTATATGTCTAGGTCTTCTTACAGGTGTCTTTTAGAGGAAGAAGCCAAACAAAATTCTGAACTTCTAGGCCTTTGAACATTAGTAGAAGGATGTCCTTGTTTCTGAGACATATCAGTCTCAGCAAGCTGCCCCTTTCTCTTTATTTCTAGATATGATTCCTTTGACATCCCTGTATCTGTGCTTTGTGCTATGACCAATGTTTTGTTCTTGTATCTCTGTTTTCATCATCTATGTCCACAATATAATTTCCAAGTCTGCCTTTTTCTAAGTTTCTCACATTCACCTTCTAGGACATGCTGTCTATATAATAACTGTTCTGCATCACAGAGAGGCTGGTGACCAGGTAGCACTCTCTTACCTGTGATCTTTATGTCAACAGGGTCACTGGATTCAGACCACTCATATGGTGTTTGCTTGTAAGAACCATAGCATGTGTAAGTCCCAGCATGGTCAGTTGTCACAGGACCTATTGGGAAGTTGGCATGGGACCCTCCAATATGAGCTTCTGCAGAGAGCTGGTAAGAGTTCTTGATTACTCCCATTCTATGTGAAGTCAAAGTGAAAGCATCAAACATAATCTCTGATAGGCACTTCAATGTCGCCTTCTCTCCTAATTTTACCAGGGGAGTTGGTAGGGCCAAGAGGAAAGGTTTCCTGTAGATTCCTAGAAATAAAGAGATTGTGAGTATGAACCTGCTATCAATCTATGTATCCCAGAAATCCTATGCTATTTTCTCCCTTAATCTGTCCTTTCCATCAGTGTCCCAGTGTCCTTTTCATTTTTATGTTGGTTCATGCACAGCATCCTCCATCTTTCTATGACCATTTCCCACTTATTTGACACTGGTAACAGCACAATATTTTCCAATTTGATGTTTAGCACATTCCTTTATAATGCTGAGATTCTGACTAGAACTTGTTTTAAAAATTCTAGCTTGGGGAGGTTTGGCAGATTGAAAAGACAAAGCAAACATGATCTCTGACCTGAAATTATGATCTTCAGAGGCTCACTGGGTGATGAGAGTTCATTATGGTATTGACCTTTATAACTATAAATATAGCATCTGTATGTTCCTCCAAATGCTGGGGTCACAGGTCCCAAAATAATACTTTTCTTGACCATTCTTTTATAGACCTGAAGTTTAGGATCTTCATGCTCTTTGTACAACATGGCTGTGTTAAACTTATTGTGAGTGTCACAAGTGAGGGTCACATTCTGTCCTCGAGGAACAACATGGCTTGGCCAGGCAGACAGTGAAGGTTTGGCATTAATTCCTGTGGAAAGATACACAGAATTAAATATTTAGTGATTCGCCTTCATTCTTGATCTGAGTTTCTGAATTTTACTTCTTCAGGGTCCATTGTTTGACCTATTTCTCTGAATGAAAACATCTCTGTTTCAATGTTAGAGCTTTAAAGGCCTAAGGAACTCAAGAGGTAAACAAACATTAATGTATTGGAGGGCTGAAACTTGCAAGATTCACCAGTGTCCCTTCCCACTCTATAGAAACTGTAAGTTACTTTTTCTGCTGAATTCTAAAAGGAGATATCCAAGACCCATTCATCTGCCAGCAAGTTGTACAGGGAGCTCTATGGTTTTGGCTTTCATGAAAATCACCCATATTGAGGTGCGCTTTCAGTAATGCTTTGGAGTCATCTCTTGCTTCAGCAAATAAACCCTTATCCATACTGCTATTAGTGATCTCAGTAGACCCACTAGTTCAAAGGTTTGGACATTGATGCAATCATTGTTTGGTCTGTTCTGTGTTTCCTTTATGGGGTGACCAGAAATGCATGTGTTGTATCTTCCCAAGGAAAGTCTCAAACAAAACAATGTCATTTTCATGTCTTGTGTGTCACCCAAATACCATGTACATATGGAATATTTTTCTATGCTAATACATGTTAATTGAGAATGTTGAATAAATATTAAATAATGAAGTCGATTTGGTCATGAAAAATGTAATCTAAGAGAAAATTATATCAGAGGACTTATGAAAAATTCATTTGTGAAAAGACAGATTGGAATTATGGCCAATAAGTTAAAAGAAAAGGAATGCTTTTGACTCACCTTCACTGACTCTAGAAATTTAGTAATACTGGATTAGAAATATATTGTGAATGTTCCAGTTCTCAGGAGTGAGGAGAGTCAGCCTCTAGGACCACAGAACTGAGAAAATTGACAACAAAACAGGAGGAACAAAACAGGTACTACTCTGTCTCTTATGTTTACTGTACAGAGCTTCATTCACAGAGATCACACCAGCTCATGTTTCTATATTGAGTGACAAGTTAGAGGCAGACATATAGTTTCTCAACCATTTCAAGGCTCCTTGCATGTGGAACATTGCAAAAATAGCATTGCTCTGCCTCTTGGGACACTAGATGATAAAAAGATTTGGACTCATGATTGCCAGCCCATGAATCTTGGCCATTTTCTGTATTTACTTGGGAGATGTTTCTAAGGAAAGGGACAGTAGCAAAACACTGTGGTAAAGTCCATATAGACTCCAGCCTATGTGGACATCTTGAAACGCTGCTCAGGCAGAGGCTTTTATGTACCCCATGAAAAACTGTGCCTGATTGTGATAAATGGCCAGTAATTTACTGTATCAGGAAGCCCAGTTACCAAAAGCATCTGATCTCAAAACAGAGGAAGCAAGTTAGTGAAATATGAGAAACTGAAATCAATGCTATCCTGTCCAGGGTTGCATCCAAATTACCCAAATCTGTTCTCAGGTGAGAATTAATAGTAAAGATCTATTAACATCTACAGAACATCTGCATGTGATAGAGGTGAGGGTTCTCTTCAATATGAAGGTGTCTTTTTGTAAGAACTTGTGCATGAAAATCAGAGAAGTCAAACATGCCAGAAAATAGTGAGGCTTTGGTAGTAAAAACAGCGGAAAGGAAGATTTATGAAGCTCACAACAGATAATTCACTGCAGTATTTTTAAAACAGTAACAGAATTATAAGATACTATGAATAAAGTTTTGGAGCTAGGTACATGACATAAGAGAGAAAATGCGGCATTTTTATGGTTTATGCAATCTCACTCAGTAAAATATTTTCTAAGTCCATTTATTTGTCTGAAAATTTCATGGTTTCATTGTTACTTCCCAATGAATAATATTACAGAGTGTGCATGTGACACATTTTTATTAGCCATTCGTCATCTGAACTACAATTAGATAGTTTCCTTGTCTTAGTCCTTGAGAATAGAACAGCAAGAAACATGTCTGGGGAAGTACCCATAGCATAGGTTATCAAGTTTTTTGGATGTATTCAAACGGGTAGAAATGATGCAAATATACTGCTCAAGAAATTAAATAAAAGAACAATCTTTTATAAAAGAAAAAGATGGTATCTAACTATAAAAAATTAAACTCTGATTAAAATCTTTTATAAAATTTGGAAGCAAATCATTGAACATCATAAAAAGTTTGGCAACATCTCTCTTAAGCAAAATATGCAACTACTGAATTGGGCAAACTTGTTGCCCAGTTTGATGTCTAAGGAGGTAAACCTGTTTCTGCTATGTCTGACTTGCTGGATTCCTCCACTGGGACCCACATTGGGAAAAGAGAAAACTGATTCCAGAAGTTTTCCTTGACTTTTACACTTGTGTCATAGCAAATGTACACCCAACACACACACAAACACACACACACACATGCACACACAAGAAAACATAAACACACAAGCACACACAAAAACATGAATGTATGTATGTGCACATGGGTACACCACAAATACATGAAAAATTTACAAAGTTAAGAGATTGTCTCAATAGTACATATGATAAAATAGGAGAAAGAATGTGCTTAGATCAGGCTTTATATAATGATGGGTAAATGCAGAAATGAATGAAAATTCAATAAAGAAAAATGACAGGATTTTTTGAGTGTACCCCAATACCAAATTATCAGTCATAAAAGTTCAAGAAAGAGTAAAGGAACACAGAGCTTCCCTTTGATGACTAGTGGATTGGAACTAGGATGATCTTACACAGCATGATGCATATAATTAAAATAGATTGTATTAAATTATCAAAGAATCAGTAAAGTATTAACAAAAATACAGGAATAACAGCTAATAAAAATAAACAAAATCTTCAAGCACTATCATACAACAAAAGTATATGCTCAACTATGTTCATAGCAGCATTGTTTGTAATAGCCAGAACCTGGAAACAACCTAGATGCTCTTC
>NW_004949145.1:2717042-2724131 GCF_000317375.1 Microtus ochrogaster
TTTAATAAATAAATAAATTTTTAAAAAGCAACAAAAAAGTAAAAAAAATAAATAATTATGATCACAGAACATATTATTTTCATAAGAGATCCTGAAATCAAAGCAATAAGGGAAACTAAGTACATATGAGGGACTTCCAATTACAGCTAATGGAAGACATACAGGCCACAAGAGGCCAGGATGATTATTCAATGAAGTGAGTGAATAAAGAAAAACCCTGCCTATAAATGTCAGCCACACTGTCCTTCAGAAATAAAGACAATGAATTTCTCAGAAAAACAGTAGCAGACAAGAGTTCATCATTATAAACACTGGAAATTCTGTGAAGATCTCAAGCAGAAAGAAAGGCTGGTAATGCGTGACCTGACATCCTCATCTGGAGAAAGTGAAAGTAGCTCAGTAAAGCAAGCAAAAATGAGATGTTCCAACAGTGTCCTGGTGATACACAAATGTTATCTTGAGCGAAGTTGTTTGAAGACAAAAATAACTTCAATGGTTTGTCAAGTGACACACATATTTAAAAAGTAAAAAAATATCGCATCATATATCAAAAATAAGTGGGGATGGTCAGGTGAGAGTGTAGAAAGGGAAAGACTATATTTTATTTAAAAGTATTGGTTATTCTTCTGGTGTTATGCACCACTCAATTTTGTTTTTATTTTTCAAGACAGGGTTTGTCTGTAGCTATTAAGCCTGTCCTGGAACTAGCTCTTGTAGACCTGGCTGGCCTCTAACTCACAAATATCTGCCTACCTTTGCCTCCTGAATTAAATTGCCTGCTGGAATTAAAGGCATGTGTCAACCACTGCCCAGCTATGTCCACTCTTTTAATCCCAGTACTTGGGTGGCAGAGACACGTGAATATCTGAGTTCACGGGCAGCCTGGTCTTCAAAGTGAGTTCTAGGATAGTAAGAGCTACATAGAGAAACCCTGTCTTAAAAAAAACAAAACAAAAATATTTGTGTGATCGAAATTGATGCATAACAGCCAGGGGCAGTGTCCGGTACAATCTGGGATAGGACTGAGAGGTGTGTTTTCAAGGTCCTAACTTCACAGTTCAGGAGACTAACCAAAGAATCACTCACAGATTCCACCAGACAACACACCGTGATGCCTACTCTCCTGTTAGAATGAATCTTTTCTATTGGCATGGGTAGTAGTATCTCATGGTTGAGGTTGGACTCACCTGCTTGTGCCAAAGTCCTCAGGAGTAGGATGAAGCCTGGAAAGAAAAGCTCATGATGGATGATCTATCTCCTTCCAACAGCCTAGTGATCTGATACCCCTGTTTCTGTCGGGCCTCTGTACAATAGAGTTAGAGCTCACTTCTTTATGATGAACTCATACACCAGTATCAACCATGGAAGCCACTGTTTTTTTCTGTGGAAAGATCTAGCCTCCATGAGACATTTCCACCCTGTTATGGCACACCCTTCACTCCCAGCAGGACTCACCGGTACACACAAGATTTAGGTGCACAGACATCATGGTGCTGCTTCAGTTGACAAGAGGCAAAGCCAGAATAAAACTTACAGGATGTTGTAGGAGGCTCGATGCATCTACCTGACCACAGCACGGAAAGCTGATTAAGAAAGCATATCCACACAAGACAGTTTCTCTGTTGCCATGGCTGTTTTGAGATGCCCTTTGGGGGCCATGTTGACTTTGAATTCAAAGATTTACCTTCTAGTGCTTTGATTAAAAATGTGTATCCCCATTTGAGGGTTCATAAATTCTTCCCCTTTTATGATGTTTTATAATTATCCTTCTAATGGTTTGCATGTCTTGCTTTTTAAATCTGAGACTCAGTGCCTCCTTTGGTGTTCTGTGCAACATGTCCAATCAGTATTCATAGTGTAACAGAAATCTTAATATGTCAATCAAAGTGATTATTCTGCTAAAATTCTATTGTCAGGTTTGAATTATTCAATTTCTTTGCTTATTAGTTGTATATTTATTTAGAATAAAAATATTCCACTTATTTTACAAAATCAATGGAAGAAAGAAAATATAGTTTTCTTTCAACTGAAATTTGTATTAAGAATTAACATTCATATTTAAAAAATATATTTTAAATTATGTGTAAATACTTTAATTAAAAAAATAACTGTCTGTATCCTTTTTCCTCTCTTGCCCAAGCCTATAGGCATTTTTATTTATTTATCTTTATCTTTCTTTTAGTTTTTAAAATTAATTGATTTATTTTAGTAAGAAAGCAATCTATTTTTATTTGACATACCAATCCCAGTACTGAGATCCTCCCTTCCTTCCCTTACCTCAATCTATTCTCCCCAACCAAAACCCTCATCCACTCCTCAGAGAGGGTAAGAAACATTGCTTTGTGGAAGGTCCAAGGCCCTCTCTACTATGTCTAGGCTGAGCAAGGTACCCATCCAAAGAAAATAGGCTCCAAAAAAGTCAGTACAAGTAGTAGGGATAAATACTGGTGCCATTACCAGGGGCTCTTCAGTCTGCTCCAACCATACAAATGTCACCCACATTCAGAGGGACTAGTCCAAACCTATGTGGTTTGCTTCCCTGTTCATCTGGAGTTGGTAAACTCCCATTAGTTCAGGCAAAATGTTTCAGTGGGTGTCCCCACCATGGTCTTGACCTCTTTGCTCGTATTCTCACTTCTCCCACTCTTCTAATGGTCTTTGAGAGCTTTATCCAGGGCTCTGATGCAAGTCTCTGACTCTATTTTAATAAGTTTCTGGATGAAGGTTCTATGGTGATATTTAAGATATTCATCAATCTTACTATGGGGCAAGGCCAGTTCAGGCACCATATACTGTATTGCCCAGGGTCTTAGTTGGGTGTTGAAGTAGGGGCTGCTTATCCTTCCTGGCTGCCTGGCTAGCTTAGACCTGATATAATCACATGGAAACTGTATTAATTAAATCACTGGTTGGCCCATTAGCTCTAGCTTCTTATTGGTTAACTCTTATATTAACCCATTTCTAGTAATCTGTATATTGCCACAGTGGCTTATCAGCAAAGATTCAGCATGTCTGACTCTGGGGGCTCCATGGCAGTTGAATTTTGTCAAATGCTTTTTCAGCACCTAATTAAATGATCACATGTTTTTTTTCTTTTAGTTTATTTATATGACGGATTATATTCATAGATTTTCATATGTTGCACCAGCCCTGCATCTCTGGGATAAAGCCTACTTGATCATAATGAATGATTTTTTATGGATGATTTTTTTGATGTGTTCTTGAATTTGGTTTGCTAGTATTTTATTGAGAATTTTTGCATCGATGTTCATGAGCAAGATTGGTCTGTAATTCTCTTTCTTGGTTGAGTCTTTGTGTGGTTATTATATCAGGGTAACTGTAGCTTCATAAAAAGAGTTTGGCAATGACTCGTCTGTCTCTATTATGTGGAACACATTAAGGAGTATAGATATTAGCTTTTCTTGGAAGTTCTGGTAGAATTCTGCACTAAAACCATCTGGTCCTCGGCTAATTTTGGTTGGGAGGTTTTTGATGACATCTTCTATTTCCTTACAACTTATAGGTCTATTTAAATTGTTCACCTGGTCTTGATTTATTTTGATATATGGTATTTATCTAAAAAATGTCTATTTCTTTTACATTTCCAATTTTGTGGCATACAAGCTTTTGTAGTAAGATCTAAGGTTTCTCTGAATTTCCTCAGTGTCTGTTGTTGTGTTCACCTTTTCATTTCTGATCTTGTCAATTTGAGTGTTTTCTCTCTGCCGTTTGATTAGTTTGGATAGGGGTTTGTCAATCTTGTTGATTTTCTCAAAGAACCAACTCTTTGTTTCATTGAATCCTTGGATTGTTTCTGTGTTTCTATATTGTTGATTTCAGACCTCAGTTTGATTATTTCCAGTCTTCTACTCCACGGTGAGTCTGCTTCTTTTTTCTAGAGCTTTCAGGTGTGCTGATAAGTCTCTAATGTGAGCTTTCTCTGTTTTCTTTATGTGGGCACTTAGTGCTATGAACTTTTCTCTTAGCACTGCTTTCATAGTGTCCCATAGGTTTGGGTATGTTGTGTCTTTATTTTCATTGAATTCAGGGAAGACTTGGATTTCTTTCTTTCTTTCTTCCTTGACCCAGGTGTGGTTCAGTAGTTGACTATTCAGGTTCCATGAGTGTGTAGGCTTTCTGGGGTTGGAATTGTTGTTAAATTCTAACTTTACTCCATGATGATCTGATAAGACACAGGTGGTTACTCAATTTTTTTTGTATCTGTGGAAGTTTGCTTTGTTACCAAGTATGCAATCCATTTTTGAAAAGGTTCCATGAGATGCTGAGAAGAAGGCATATTCTTTCCTATTTTGGTGAAATGTTCTATACATGTCTGTTACGTCTATTTTATTTATTACATCTATTAGTTCTCTTACTTCTCTGTTAAGTTTCTGTCTGTTTGAAATGTCGATTGGTGAGAGAGGAGTGTTGAAATATCCTACTATTAGACTGTGTGGTTTGATGTGTGCTTTGAGTTCTAGTAATGTTTCTTTTACACATGTGGGTGGTTTTATATTAAGGGCATAGATATTCAAGATTGAGACTTTATCCTGATGAATTGTTACTGTTATGAGTATAAAGTTTTTTCTCCATCTCTTCAGATTGATTTTCGTTTGAAATTAATTTTGTTAGATATTAGGATAGCCGCACATGCTTGTTTCTTAGGTCCATTTGATTGAAATACCCTTTCCCAACCCTTTACTGTGAGGTAATGTCTTTCTTTGAGGTTGGGGTGTGTTTCTTGTAAACAGCAGAATGTTGGATCCTATTTTCGTATTCATTCTCTTAACCTGTGCCTTTTTATAGGTGAATTGAGTCCATTGATATTAATTGATATTAATGACCAGTGTTTGTTAACTCCTGTTATTTTTTTTGGTGGTAGTGTTTGTGTGTTTCTCTTCTTTGAGTTGTATTGATGGAGGGTTGTCAGATGTCTGTGTTATTATGGGTGTTGTTGGCTTCCTTGGGTTGTGGTTTTTCTTCTAGTACTTTCTGTAAGACTGGGTTTGTGGCTACACATTGTTTAAATCTGTTTTTATCCTGGAATATCTTGTTTTCTTCATCGATGGTAAAAGAAAGCTTTGCTATGCATAGTAATCTGGGCTTGCATTCATAGTCTCTTAGTGTCTTCAGCACATCTATCTAAGACCTTCTGAAGTCAGGTGTAAATCTGATAGGTTTACCTTTATATGTTACTTGATGTTTTTCCTTTGCAGCTCTCAATACTATTTTTTTATTCTGTATCTTTTGTGTTTTGATTATTATATGGTGAGGAGATTTTTTTTTATCTAGTCTATTTGGTGTTTTATATACTTCTTGTACCTTCATAGGAATATCCTTTATGTTTGGAAAGTTTTCTTCTATAATTTTATCGAATATATTTTCTGTGCCTTTGAGCTGTAATTCTTATCTTTCTTCTACCCCTATTATTCTTAGGTTTGGTCTTTTCATGGTGTCGCAGATTTCCTGAATGTTTTTTGTTATGAATTTTTTGGATTTGATATTTTCTTTGATTAATGAGTCTATTTACTGTATAGTATCTTCATTGCCTGAGATTCTTTCTTCTATCTCTTGTATTCTGTTGCTTATACTTGTCTGTGTAGTTCCTGTTCATTTACCCAGATTTTCCATATCCAGCCATCCCCTGGTTTGTGTTTTTGTTATTAGATCCATTTCAGTCTTCAAGTCTTGAACTGTTTTCTTTACCTGTTTGCTTGCTTTTTCTTGTTTTTCTTGGGTACCTTTGAGGGATTTATTAATTTATTCCAACGTTTTGTTTGTCTTCTCTTCCATTTCTTTCAGGGAGTTTTTCACTTCCTGTTTAAGGGTCTCTATCATTTTCATAATGTTCCGTTTAAAGTTGATTTCTTCTACTTCTTCTTGGTTAGGATGTTCAAGTCTTCCTGTTGCATGTTCACTGGAGTCTGGTGTTATCATGTTGTTTTTCAGGATGTTGGAGAAATTCTTGCATTGGTTCCTACCCATCTCTTCCTTCAAATGAGTCCAGCAGAACCTCAGCGTCTTGGTTCAGTCTTTGTTGTGGCTGACTATGTACTTAGGAGTTTTTCTTGGTCTGCCGTCTCTTAGGTCCTGTCAGCACTGGAACATGCTCTCAGATCTCCTCTCCTCTTAAGCAGGCTGTGCTGTGGGATCAAAAGGCCCCCTCCATATCTGAATTCTGATTTTCTAACCACAGAATTTCTACAGCTTTTTTTTTTTACTACAGGCAAAAGGAACAGTTCATTTTTGAAAAGTTCTCAGTTGCTCTTGAGTGGACTCTTAGAAGAGACCAAGAATCCTTCAGACATGAAAGGAGTGTTTTCTTCAATGCAATGTCTAATGATGCTCAAACTCTTATTTCTTTTTCTCACCTGAAATTTCTTTTAATATTTTCCTGGCAGCCTCTATTATGCAGCTTAATATAACAAGAACTCACTAAGATTGGATTCAAACTGAGTTCCTTCTCCTTCATCTTGACAAATGTTAGAAATACAGATGTGCACAACTTGGTTTTAACTTTTTAATTTCTGTTTAAATAAAGATAATGTTTATTTGACCTACAGTTCCATTATTTGGGGTAAGCTACAGAAACAGACTCTCGAGTCAGATAATTGGTCAATTCAATCCATAGTTAGACAGGAGAGATCTAGATATGCATGTGTATTCTCAACTTCCTTTATTCAGTTCAGGATATCCTGCTTAGGAAATGGTGTCATTTCCTAAATAATGGGTATTTAATTAGTTATTAATTAAACTAAAGAGGGAAAATTTCCCCAAATATGTCCAAAGTCCAACTCTCTCTGATTTAGACAAACTCTCACTCAGACTCTGTTTTGAAGTGATTCTAGATTGTGGAAGGATGACCATTAATACTAAAGTTTAAACTAGCAGAAAAATCAATCATATACCATTGCCTAAAATATTTAGAAACAAGTTTCACCATTTTATCTAGATACACAATTCCTGAAAATATACCTGAAGGACATTTAGTCATCAGCACACCATGGACACAGTTGGATATTCATGATTATTGACCCACTAGACAATCTCAGCTACTGTAGGTGTATATTTGTAATTTTTCTTTTTTTT
>NW_004949145.1:2727086-2729496 GCF_000317375.1 Microtus ochrogaster
TCTTCAAACTTTTTGTTATACTTCTCATCCAATTCTATAAGGGCGTTTTTTTACATGTTGTTTAAGGGACTCTATTGCTTTCATAAAGTCAATTTTTCCCACTTCTTCTGTGTTAGGGTGTTCAAATACTTCTCTTTGATTTAATTGTAGTGGGGTGATCTACTCTCGTTATTGCGTGCCCTTCCCCGCCTCGTGTGTCTGCCGCTGCGCTGGTCCCTGTCGCTTGCGTAGGCCACTGTGCCGAACCCCTCCGGTCACTGCTGCTTGCGTCTGCCTCCACACCGGTCCACGCCGCTTGTGTCTGTCGCCACTCCGGTCCCCCAAAGCCTATTCCTGATTGCAGCACCTCTCCGCCGTGACTGCGCGCTGCGCTTCTCCTCCACAACTGCGAGCTGCACCTCTCCGACGACTCTATAATTTTTCTATCACATTCAGAGACCATCATTTCATATCACTCCTTCATAACCTGTGGCTTTTACATTTGCTTCCCTTCCCCATTTAATTATGTTCCCTGAGCCCTGGAATATGTTGATGTAGACTTTACAAGAGAGCATTTTGTGGTATAGGAGTGAGCACTGAATATGATCTAAATACACAGCAGTCTCGTATGAAGTTTCCTTAAACTTAAAAACCTTATACTAAGAAGAAAGCTTTCTGTTTTCTTATGGTAGTGTTTTTCTCTCTCTCTGTCTCTCTCTCTCACACACATGCACACACACACACACTATGACAAATATATATGAAGATTCTTAATGAAACCAAGCACTTTGTGTGGTAACCTAAAAAGTTAATACAAAATTACAAAGTAAAAACACAATTCAAAATCTATTTTCCACATATAAGCATATGCATGCATTTATAATTCTGAATATGGTTTATTTTGTGGCATATAATGTTTATTTTAGGTTACATCCATTTTTCCTAAAATGATCTACTTGATTTTTTTATTGGTAAAGATTTTTTTTTGTCACTTGGACCTAAGAGCATCTGTCTTGTGCATTCTTGGAAGGGAACTTGTATTAAAGAGGCTTCAAATTAAATTCCATTTTCATGATGCTCATAGTTCCTGTAATCTTAATCTTGGGGGGCAGAGATAGGAAAATCACAATTTGGAGCATAACTATCAAGTCCTGATTCAAAACAGCAAACATCAGAAAGACAGACATAGAAACAAATATGAATCTCATAGTAAATGCAGGAAATGCAAAAGATAACATATGGGATATGAGTTAAGATTTTGACAAGTGTGATGTAAGCTATAGTCACTTGACAAGTGGGAGTCTCAATTGAGAAAAGGCATCAATATGATTATCCTATAGGCAGGTCTGTTGGGTATTTTCTTGATTCATGACCGATGTGGGAAGGAATAGACCACTGTGAGTGGTAGCATTCCTCTTGTGGTCATCCTAAATTGTGTAAGAAAGCAGGCTGAGCAAGGCACAGGGAATAATTCAATGTGTGGTAAAACTTCATTGCATCTGCTTCAGTTTCTGCCTCCAGGATCCTACCTTGGCCTCTATTGATGGATTGTGTAAAATATGTAATCCAGCTGGGCAGTGTTTGTACACAACTTTAACCCCAGCACTTGGGAGACAGAAGCAGCCAGATCTCTGTGAGTTGGAGGCTATCCTAGTCTACAAGAGCTAGTTCCAGGACATCTAGGGCTGTTACACAGAAAATCCCTGTCTCAAATAAACAAAAAAATGGAAAAAAGGATATATAATTCATATAGACCCTTTACCACATTTAGTTTTTGAATAAGGGGTATTATCATAATAATAGTAAACTTGTCTGTGATCATTGATATGAATGTGTACATAGATTTTGGCTCTTTCTGGAAAGCGATGTACAAACATCTATTCTTCTCAGATTGGTCACTAATGACAGATCCAATAAATAATTCACTCAGGTCTATTTTACTAAACAGATGAGTTTAATAGGATTAACTGCAGGACAAGAGTGATTGGATAATTATTAGAACATAGGTGTCTCAAAGTGACCACCAGCTTGGGTGATGACTCATTAAAGCTGCATCCCTGGAGCTTGGTTCATTGGAGGGTCTCTTCTCAGCTATTTCTATTACAAGGGGGAGGGCCCTTGTCAATTATGTATGTCTCGGGGTCTTTCTACATCTTGTGGGATTTTGCTTAATGAGTTATCATCCAACATGCAATATTTCAACTAAGAGGAGCTAAAATTTCAACAGAATATTAATGGAAATGTGTGAGAAAGAGGAGATGCCATGCCTCAGTTACATCTAGAAAATTATTCTTTATAGAGGAGAAGTCCACATTGAAATATTAAAGAAATATATAGAGGTTTCTGGTGAGAAAAGACTTTGACAAACAGCATTTGGTATACACTGAACAGTATATGATAAAGACCAGAGTTAAGAGTGGGCTTCTTAAAT
>NW_004949145.1:2751754-2754518 GCF_000317375.1 Microtus ochrogaster
CTGCTCCGCCCCATGTAAGGAATTTTAAAGGAATCAAAAAACTAAAAGAGTCAGTTATTTCTACTTTAAATCTTTAGGGCACACAATTATTTTATTAATTGTTTTTTTATATCAGGACATTGAGGAATGAATCATTGCCTTTTCTCATAAGCCAAACATAGCAAAGAGCACTTCAGCCAGTAATAATTGGGCTACCTCTTTCTTGTTATCTGAACTTAAAAACTTTTTCATTCAACTATGTGCTTTCCTAAAACTTTAGATGGTCTTCTGGGGTTTCACCTCAACATTAAATACCAAACACTTCTTAGTCTAACTAAGTTTTATTTCTACTGTGAAGCACTCTGAGATCTGGGAACACATCTCCCAATATTAAGATTAAAAGAATTTAAACTAGCTGGGCTATTAGGACTCAACTGTTAGTCATTAACTTGAGCTACAATCCATGCAGCTCCTTAGGTGAGACTCACAGAACCTGACTATGGAACACGTCCTTGCATTTATTTTTATTCCTCAAAACTCTGTATAAGTTATCATTAATATTATTATCAAATTAGACAATACAGCTTGGGAGGGCAAACTTGACAAATCACAGGGTCTGGGAATACAGTGGTGAGTGCTACTGCTGCAGGGGTTTTTTTTTTTGCTCCACTGAACCTGCACCTACCAAGCCCTCCCTTTTGTCTGCAAGGTCCTTGGCCAGCAAGAGGCCCTGCTTCTGTACCAGGAGATCCATCAGGAGGGGTAAGTGTGTGCCAGCCCCACCAGCCAGATGCCCAGGGAACAGAGTACAGGCCTCCTCCAATTCCCTAGACATTCCTGGCCATTCAGCGGAATGTTGCCCCAGCTACTGGATTTCCCTAGTTACCCTATCCCATCTTGCCCCCAAGCACTCCTTTCCATCTGTGGGGTACTTATATCCACCACCACAGCCTACTTCAGGGTGGAGGGGATCTGAGAGCCAACTGCAGTGCTGAGGGGACCTATGAGAGGGGAGACCAAGAAAACCACCCAAGTACACAGTTAGCCACAGCAAAGACACCAAGACTCTCCTGACTGCATTTGAAGGAAGAGATGGGTAGGTGCCAATGCAAGAATTCCTCCAACAATCTGAAAAGCAATGTGATAACACCAGAATCCAGTGAACATGCAACAGGAAGACTTGAACACTCTAATACAGAAGAAGTAGAAGAAATGTTTTTTAAACGTAACATTATGAAAGTGATAGAGATCCTTAAACCAGATGTGAAAAACTCCTTTAAAGAAATGGATGAGAAGACTAACATGAAGTTAGAAGAAATGAATAAATCCCTCAAAGATACCCCCCCCTCAAAAAAAACCAAGAAAAAGCACTCAAACAGGTAAGGGAAACAGTTCAAGACTTGAAAACTGAAATGGAGGTAATGAAGAAAACACAAACCGAGAGATGGCAGGATACTGAAAATCTGGGTAAATGAGCAGGAACTACAGGACAACTATAACCAACAGAATACAAGAGATAGAAGAAAGACTCTAAGATGCTGAAGATACTATAAAGGAAATAAACACACTGAATAAAGAAAGCAGCAAATCCAACCAATTCTTAATACAAAATGTCCAGGAAATCTGGGACACCATGAAAAGACCAAACCTAAGAATAATAGGGATAGAAGAAGAATAAGAATTACAGCTCAAAGGCACAGAAAATATATTGAACAAAATTATAGAAGAAAACTTCCCCATCCTAAAGAAGGATATTCCTATGAAGGTACAAGAAGTATACAGAACACTGAATACACTGGATCAAAAAAAAATCCCCTAGCCATATATTAATTAAAACACAAAACATACAGAATAAAGAAAGAATATTGAGACCTGAAAAGGAAAAAGGTCAAGTAACATATAAAGGTAAACCTATCAGAATTACACCTGACTTCTCAGTGGAAACCATGAAAGCCAGAAGGTCTTGGATAGATGTGCTGCAGACACTAAGAGATCATGGATGCAAGCCCACACTACTATACCCAGCAAAGCTTTCTTTCTCCATCCATGGAGAAAACAAGATATTCCAGGACAAAAAAATTTAAACAATGTGTAGCCACAAACCCAGTCTTACAGAAAGTACTAGAAGGAAAACAAACAACACAAGGAAGTCAACAACACCCATAAAAACACAGCAATCTAACAACCCTCCACCAGCATAACTCAAAGAAAGGAAACACACAAACTCTACCACCAAAAAAAGCTAGAGTTGATATTAGTGACAATCCCTGGTCACTAATATCAATTAATATCAATGGACTCAATTCACTTATAAAAAGGCACAGGTTAAGAGAATGGATACAAAAACAGGATCCAATATTCTTCTGTTTACAAGAAACACACTTCAACCTCAAAGACAGACATTACCTCAGAGTAAGAGGTTGGGAAAACCTTTGTCAATCAAATGGACCTAAGAAACAAGCAACTGTGGCTATCTAACACAACTGACTTCAAAGTAAAATCGAACAGAAGAGATGGAGAAAAACACTTTAAACTCAAACAGGAAAAATTCATTAGAATGAAGTCTCAATCCTAAATATCTATGCCCGTAATATAAAACCACCCACAAATGTAAAAGAAACATTAGTAGAACTCAAAGCACACATCAAACCCCACATAATAATAGTAAGAGATTTCAACACTCCTCTCTCACCAATCGACATTTCAAACAGACAGAAACTTAACAGAGAAGAGAACAAACAGATGTAATAAATAAAATAGATGTAACAGATATGTATAGAACATT
>NW_004949145.1:2764403-2777114 GCF_000317375.1 Microtus ochrogaster
CTGCAGGACACAGCAGAAAGTGACTGAACTGTCTTTGGAATTTCCTGCTTGATGAAAATGTCTGCTGGATACTATGAGCCTGTAGGCCGAAGATGGATACCCCAACGGTACAAAAGAACTTTGGGTGACTGTACAGGCAGCGAGATGTCTCTGTCATTTCTAAAGTTTTCTTATTTCTTGTTTACTTAGGTAGTATTATATCCTTCTGGAGTCTTTAATGGAGTTGAAGAATGAATAGATAATCATAGTTTTCCTTAGTTATGATAAAGGATAAAATAGACATAAATATTGTAACTGTAATTCTTGTGTAATAACTGTTTTGCTGTATGTAATTTTACTATGTTAAAGCCTTTCTTTTTTGTTTAAGCAGAAAAAGGGGAAATGATGTGGGAGTGATTTCTTATTAATAAAGAAACTGCCTAGGCCCCTTGATAGGCCAACCCTTAGGTGGGTGGAGAAAACAGAACAGAATGCTGGGAGAAAGAAGCTGAGTCAGAGAGTCACCATGATTCTCCCACTCCAGGCAGACGCAGGTTAAGATCATTCCTGGTAAGCCAGCTCATGGGCTACACAGAATATTAGAAATGGGCTAGTCCAAGTGCGAGAGTTAGCCGAGAAAAGGCTAGATATAACGGGCCAAGTGGTGTTTAAATGAACACAGTTTCCGTGTAATTATTTTGGGTAAAGCTAGCCATGTGGGCGGCTGGGTGCTGGGAAGCAGCCCGACCGCTCGTAATACAATAATACATATTAGAGTACTACTCAGGGTAAAAACAATGACATCTTGAATTTTGCATGCAAATGGATGGAAATAGAAAACACTATCCTGAGTGAGATAACCCAGAGCCAAAAAGATGAATATGGTATGTACTCACTCATTAGTGGACTCTAGCCATAAACAAAGGACATTGAGCCTATAGTTCACAAGCCTAGAGAAGCCAAATAATAAGATGAACCTAAAGGAAAACATATATAGATCTTCCTGGAAATTGGAACCAGACATGATTGCCAGCCAAAATTTGGGAGCATAGAGTGGGTGTGGGGTGAGTGGAAGGGGAGAGGAGGATAAAGAAGGAAGAAGGGAAGGATTTGGTAGAGCTTGGAGGAGTGGGAGGGTTAAGATGTAGGAAGAGAGGTTATAGGAGCAGGGAAGATGATAACTTCATTAAGGAAGCCATTTTAGGGATGGCAAGAGACTTGTCTCTAGATGGGATCCGAGGTGTCCACGGGGATGTCCCCAGCTAAGTCCTTAAGCAGCAGAGGAGAGGGTGCCTGAACTGGCCTTGTCCCATAGTCACATTGATGAATATTTCGAATATCACCATAGAATCTTCGTCTGGAGATGGATGGCGATAGAGACAGAGACCCACACTGGAGCACTGCACTGAGCTCCCACGATCCAGTTGATAAACAGAAGGTGGAAGAAGATGAGCAAGGAAGTCAGGGCCGCAAGGTGTTGGTCCACCCACTGAGACTGTGTGCCTGATCTAATGGGAGCTTACCAAATCCAGCTGGACTGGGACTGAATGAGCATGTGATCAGACCAGACTCTCTGAATGTGGCTGACAATGTGGGGAGGGGCTGACTGAGAAGCCATTGATAATGGCAATTGGACTTGTTTCTACTGCATGTACTGGCTTTTTTGGAACTCAGTCTGTTTGGATGCACACCTTCCTAGGCCTGGATGGAGGGTGGAGGGTCTTGGACTTCCCACAGGGCAGGGTACTTTGGCCTCTCTTAAGAGTGGAGGGGGAAGGAGGAGGGTGAGTGAGGGTATGGGAGGAAAATGGGAGGAGGGGAGGAAGTGGAAATTTTTGAATGGAAAAATTAAAAAAAAAAAGCGTAAAAAATCCCTGAAAGTCCTTCCTCATTTTCTCCGTATTGTTCCAAGTATCCTTTTGTAAATGTAGAACAAACACCTGGATTTCTCTGGTATTGTTTTCTCACACCACTCAGATGACCCTTGTTGGCTTGTTTTTGAGACTTACTCCTTTTTGCAGAACAACAAGAATTAAGGATGATGATAGAGAAGACAAAGGTCATGCTCACTGATAGCCCAATCAACATATGTTTGATCCTGTGATTATCTGGAGGGAGACATGAACCCCATCAGAGGTAAATATTAGGATCCCCATTTTTATAGATTGCATAATACTTATTGATTGAAGATAATTATTATAATGTTTCTTTATGACAGCCTTGATGTAGAATCTACTAGTAATATTCTGCTTAATGCAAATAGCATTAAACTGACTCCTAAAGACTTATTGTTATGCATAATGCATTTCTCCAACTCTCAACAGTGGAGTCTATATTTGTGGTAGATGGTGATTAATTTAGATACCCACAACAGAGGAAATTGTAGAGAATAAGAGACTATAGAATACTTGGCCCTAAATGAGATGTTTACATCTCATATCCTTCTCCAAATGTTCAGCATCATTATGAAAGAGATAGAAGAATAAATTGCAAAAAGAAGCTTTGGATAACTATAAGGAAACTGTCTTCTGTACATTGAGGGCAGCTTAATATGGAACTTCACAAAGTGGCAAGATAACAAGCCCAAGACCAGTGCAAGGTCAAGCTAGACAAAAATCCCAGCATGGAGAAAAGAAAGTGGACATGAAGTCCCACCCCTAGTCAAGAGGCTGTAGGTAATTGATAACTGTTAGCAGAAGGAGTATCAGTTATAGCAGTGTTGTTGCTAGTAAGTTGTCCATTCACCAGCAGAAGTCCACACATCCAAGAATATATGGACATTCTGCCCATGGGGAAAACCTCAGGATACTGGGTAAAGGTCATGTGCTCACTGTCTTAATCTGAGATTGATACCAGTGCTCACTCAATGTGGTTAGCAATTTCAACATCTACAACACACTTGAACCAAACAACAAATTCCCCAAAAGGGCAAAAGTCAAGCCAAGTCTATTACATCACAGGTAATAATTTCATAAAATAATTTTGCTCTTTAAAATTAGATCAATCTGCTTGCTTGTTTCCTTTTTTACACCCCATATCCTTCTTTCCAGGAGGAACTGAACTAGAGTGAGCAGTTCATTGTCCCTAGTAAGGACTAAAATCTGCTCTCCTTTCCACTTGTAGCAGATCTCAGGTACAGTTCTCATGCTGCTCCTATAATCTTATGATGTTGCAGAG
Organism: Microtus ochrogaster; assembly: GCF_000317375.1. Classification (NCBI taxonomy): domain Eukaryota; kingdom Metazoa; phylum Chordata; class Mammalia; order Rodentia; family Cricetidae; genus Microtus; species Microtus ochrogaster. The sequence goes on from NW_004949145.1 coordinate 2,767,560, forward strand.
TTTAAGAATCAGAGAAAGGAGATGATGATGTTAAGACTACTGAGTCAGGAGGAAACTGAGCAAAAACATGGACCCAAGAGTTTTTGGTTCCTAAGTTCCCACAATAGAGAAGCAGAATCATTTACTCACTAGTTTTAGAGTCTGGTTCACTGGACAAAGTGCAATTCCTTGATGAGTTTACTAGGGAGGGGGACAGGAGAATGAGAAAGCTATCAAGAGGCCGTCTGCCTTTTACTTATGGACAGTCCTTAAAATTTGAACAGTAACCAGCACCCACTCCATCTTTTAGGGATGAGCAATTAGAATTATAGGATACCATTATGCAATTTGCTTTGAGGTGTTTACTCTCTTCTTGGGTTGAAGTTGTGATGAGTCAATAGGAATACTGTGAAAAGACCTATGTGAGGAAGAGATCAGCAGAACTGCTCCATCTCTGACCTGTCCAAACTGATTTCAACCTTATCTCTGATGAGTCTGTCCTGACCTTTCTCTTATTCTCCCTGGGTACATACATATCCCAGAATGCTGTCAAAGCAGGAAAAGATTGTTTGGGTGACTTCTTTTTTATTACTTTGTAATCTGATATCCATTTTAAAAATCTATGTCTTTTTATAAAAATTATTAAATGAGATATATTGTCTGAGTTTTCTGTCCTGCCCTGTTCCTGCAGTTGTTAAGTCCAAAAGAAATCACACAGATGTCTACATTAATCATAAACTGATTGGCCCGTTAGCTCAGGCTTCTTATTAACTCTTATAACTTACATTAGCTCATTACTCTTAGCTGTGTTAGCCACATGTCTAAGTACCCTTTTCAGCAGTGTAGTCACACCTTGCTTCTTCTGTATCTGGACAGGACTGCAGAGGGAGCTTCCCTCTCCTCGGAATTCTCATGTCCTCATTGACCCACCTCTACTTCCTGTCTAGTTGTCCTGCCTATACTTCCTTCCTGTCTACTGGCCAAACAGCATTTATTTAAAACATATTTGACAGAATATAGAGAATTGTCCTACGCCAGAGATATAATTATCTGTCTTTCCCTTTCCTTCCCTCTTTCTAGCCCATCCTAGGTAACCTTACTACAACTTTTCCACACACTTTCTTAAGTGACAGTCTCTTTTTCTTTGTATAACACACACCACATTTATTATACACATATGCGTGATATAGGAGGGTCATCTGTCTATGTGTTACTTTCATTGGTTAATGAAGAAACTGTCTTGGCCTTTTAATAGGGCAGAAAATTAGGTGGGCAGAGTAGACAGAACAGAATGCTAGGAAGAAGGCAATGAGGCAGACACCATGATTCTTTGACCAGAGAGGGATGTAGGCTAGAATCTTTCCTGGTAAGCCACCACTTCATGGTGCTACACAGATTATTAGAAATAGGTTAATCAAGATGTGAGAATTAGCCGATAAGAGGCAAGAACTAACAGGCCAGGCAGTGTTTAAAAGAATACAATTTGTGTGTTGTTATTTTGGGTGTTAAGCTAACCATGCGGGAGCCGGGTGGGATGAAAAGCTCCTTCTACATGTGTGTTATACATGTGTTTATCTTACTGAGTCTATTGTTTCAAAATAAATATATTACAAAATGACTCTCAGCAACCCTTTCTTTTAGCTGCCTAAGATACATTTTCTCTATTAGTAGGATGGTTCCCAGCCATGGCTTTAGGATGTCTTTAGACATGAGATTCTCTTACCCATGACAGCAATGTACAAGGGGTCACTTGGGGATGACCACACATGGGAGGAATTCCTGAAAGAGCCATAGCATCTATAGGTCCCTTTCTTGATCACAGGATCAAGAAGGAAGTCTGCCTTGAATGTCTCATTGTGGCTCTGCACTGCAGGAAGCCCATGTCCCTGAGGTACCCCTTCCCTGGACAAATGGAACATTTCCAACTGGTGGTCAGAGATGAAGGACAAGGTCATGTTCTCTCCTGTCATCACCACAGGACCCATCAAGGCTGACAGAGAAGGTTTCTTGCATAAACCTGGAAGAAAAGAGACAGAGGGGCAGCGTCTTAGCAGCATTTAGGGCTTATTCATTCTTCAGTGTTCCCTGTCCTTCCATGTCTTTGATATCTCTCTCTCTTTCCCTCTATAGCTCCATTTCTACCTGCCTCTTTCTTTCTTTTGTTCTCTATTTCTCTTTTCTTCTACATTATCATGAGTCTCTGATCTCATCACAGTACATAAATATTTAACAGCAATTATTGTTTTTTGACAGTTTATGTGTCTGGCCACATTGGTTCATTCCTTTTGTTTTGTAAAGTATGCTTTTATTAGCATATAATAATAATATCTGTCGATTGAATTAATTATTAAATATTCATACATATATAATGTATTTTCATAGGTTTTTAAAAATATTTTTTAATTTCTGAAATTAAATACATTTACACTATTTTGTCTTTAATTGTTCTTACATAAATCTCTATATTTATATGTTTATTTTCTATTTTTTCTCAAATTCCACTGATCCTATTACTGTTCCTTGTTGGTCTTCTTTATGCTTTCTTTCATTACAAATGTTTTTTAATCAATGGGATTTTAAAAAATTTCAAAAAATTATCAATAATTGATAAAATATTATTGATTTTTAAATCAATAATTAGAGTTAATTATTATTTTGTTTTAAATAGCAGACAAAGTAATGTGCTTCATTTTGACATTCTCATACATCTGCTTTGGTTTATTTTCTTCCCACTCCCCTTCCCTATACCAACTTTTTGGTCCTTTCCTTCCCCATTTACTCTTTCATAGCATATGTATTCTACATATTTCTCCATCCCTCTCTTAATCTCCTTTCCTTCTCATGGTCCATTTCCAATTAAGTGACATTTAACTTTCCCATTCTATGTATTTCAAAAACCTAGAATCTGACTCCATTCTAAGTTATCTATTTTCTATCTTATCTCTTTTTACATATTTGTGTTAATTAATCTCTTTATAACCCACAGGATATTCCATTAATGCATTTGCTTCCTTTGAACAGGAGTCATGATAATCTTCCTTCCAGTGTGCCTACAGTATATATACTGCTCACTTGTGATCTTTCATCTGCCTCAATATCTCTGTTTTGAAATATCTAATATCTGCTTTTATTTCTCCATTTCTACTTTCAAATTTCTATGAAGGCTTAAGTTTTTTGCAGGTTTGCACCTCCTACACTTGCTATGCTTACTATTTTCTCACACACACTCTCTGTCTATCTCTGAGCATTCCTCTCAGTTCTCCTTTTCTGACTCACTCTGTGCAAACATAAATATATATTTTCTGCTTTATGTGTATCAGATTATCACTGCAGGCACTTTGCAGTATTTTTTAGCCATCTTATAATGTTTGAATAACTTTAGAACATGAACTAAAAATGTTTATGTTTAGCAATGAACATTTAGAGACGTTACGAACAGGCAGATTGATGGTTTGTTCAACTACCCAGGCTTTCACTTTTAGCATGGTTAACAAAAACCCAGAAACAGATATTGGGGTTTAATCTGAAGACCAGAAAAGAACAGTTAGCCATTGGCTCTTACCTCTACCTCAGTCCAAAAATGATGATTCTGCTTCTAAGAATCCTCAGAACGAGACTATGAGTGAGAGCTGTCTCCTCTGTTTTATACTCCTCTCTAGTGCTGGGATTAAAGGCATGCACCATTACCGCCCTGTTTCTATGGCAAATTAATGTGGCTACTGGGTTAAAGGTGTGTGCCTTATCGGTAAGGCTAACTAGTGCTACTGTTTTACTCTCTGATCTTCAGGCAAGCTTTATTTATTAAAATACAAATGAAATAGCACTACAAAGCTATTCTGGGTTGTATCATGGGTCAAATACAAAAAAGTGTAAAATTGTCAACTCAAAAGAAAAATCTATGGGTGCCATCCGTTCTTAGGCCTCATGACTCATGAACCACTAGACCTATTAAGAAGTTAAATTTAGGTCAGACACATGATTCATCTCCCTTTTCTGGCAGGTTTCTTGTCTCCTCAAGGTAGAGGGCAGACAAAATTCTGAACTATATAGGCCTTTGAACATAAGTAGAAGTATGTCATTGAATCTAATTCATATCAAGCTTTCCTACTTGCCACTTTCTCTTTATCTCTATTTATGACTCCCTTGACCTCCCTGTATCTGTGCTTTATGTTATAACCAATGGTTTGTTCTCATGTTTGTTTTCATTATCTATGTCAGTAATATATTCACCAAGGCTTCTTTCCTCTAAGTTTCCCACACTCATCTTCCTCACGACATCTCAAGACTTCCAGTATAGACAATATATGTTCTGTCTCACAGATAATGAGCAGGTAACAACCTCTTACCTGTGATCTTTATGTCAACAGGGTCACTAGATTCAGACCACTCACATGGTGTGTGATGGGAAGAACCATAGCATGTGTAATTCCCACCATGTTCAGGTGTCACAGGACCTATTGAGAAATTGGCATGGGATCCCCCAAGATGAGATTCTGCAGACAGCTGGTAAGAGTCCTTGATTATTCCCTTTCTATGTGACATGAAAGTGAAAGTGTCAAACATAATCTCTGAATGGCACTGCAGTGTCACCTTCTCTCCTAATTTTACCTGAGGAGCTTCTAGGATCAAGAGGAAAGGCTTCCTGTAGATTCCTAAAAATAAAGAGATTGTGAGTCTGAACCTGAGCCATATCTATGCATCCAAGGAAACTTATGTTTTCCCCTTAACCTGTCCTTCCTGTCAGTGTCCCAGTGCCCTTGTCTGTGTATATATCACCTTTGTACACAGACTTCTCTGCCTTTTTGTGTCCATTTTCCACTTATTTGGCTCTGGGAACAACATAATATTTTTCCACTGGCTTATGGTGAGAATGTGTCTTTTGAACCCTTCTTCCATAGACCCTATTGTAATTTTCCATGATTGCTGAGTGCAGGAAAACGTCACACTAGGCTGCTTCATGTGTCCTTTTGATTCTATCATGAGTAAAGCATAGTCTTTGATAGCTAAAGGAATTATTATCTAGGGTATTTAATCTGGAAATTCATATGGTGCTCTCTATGGTTCAAACATCTGTAAGTCATTCTGGATACAGTATCATAAGCATTGCTTCCTCCCAACATGTTGACATATTAGCATCCTGACTCTTCTCCTTTCAGCACATTTCCTCTCTGCTTCTTAATTCAACCTTACACAGGATCCTGTATTAGTTTCCAATTACTACTGTTGTAATATGAGCGCTGGGCTGCTTCCCGCCACCCAGCTAGCTTTACCCGAAATAATTACACGGAAACTGTATTCCTTTAATCACTGCTTGGCCCATTAGTTTCAATTTCTTATTGGCTAACTCTTACATATCGATATAACCCATTTCTAATAATCTGTGTAGCTCCACAAGCTGGCTTACCAGGAAAGATCTTAACCTGCGTCTGTCTGGAGTGGGAGAAGCATGGCAATTCCCTGACTCAGCTTCTTTTCCCCAGAATTCTGTTCTGTTTACTCCGCCTACCTATATTTTAACCTATGAGGGCCAGCCAAGCAGTTTCTTTATTTTTTAACCAATGACCTTCCTCCATCATACTACCATAGCAAATTACCACAAAGGTGATTCTTAAAAGGATTACAAAGGTACTGAAGATCAGAACTCTGAAAAGCCAAAACGGCGTAAACCAGGTAATTTCAGGGATATGTTAGTGGTCAAAGTAGCAGAGAGAATCCATTTTTTTTTTTGCCTTTCAGCATCTAGAGACCACATGCATTCCTTGGCACTTAGGATCTTCCTCCATGACAAAGTTAGTGATATTGTGTCTTTACCATAATTTTTTGTTTTGTCCATCATTGAATTTGTACTTATTTTTTATATTCACCCTTATAGTTCTATGGACCCAGGATAATTCAGGATAGTCTCCTAACCTGAAGTCTACTTGTTAAGGTCTGAATTCCATCTTCAAGCCCGATTTCTCCTGAAATCTTTTAACACTCAGGAAGACTTAGAGATTAGAAAATGCATGTCCTTATGTATCATATTATACCAAAAGCATTATATATTTATCTGTGTTAAATATTCCTTTATAAATACAAGCGTCTGTATAACACTTTTCCTGAAAATTCCAGGGTTGGAAGATTTGGGGGTTATGAAAAGACACTCCAAACTTCATCTCTGACCTGAAATTATGATCTTCGGAGGATTACTGTGTGCTGTAAGTTCATTTGGGTATTGATATTTAAAACTGAAGCATCTGTAGGTTCCTCCATATGCTGCTGTCACAGGACCCAAGGCAAGTCTACTCTGGAACATTCTTTCATGGACCTGATGGTTAGGATCCCCATGTCCTTTGCATAACATGACTATGTAAGACTCATTATAAGAGTCACATCGAAGTTCCACATACTGTCCTTGAGGGACAACATGACTTGGCCAGGCAGACAGTGAAGGCTTATCATGACTTCCTGCATAAAGATGCAAAATAAACAAATTAATGATTCCCTTTCATCTATGAGAACTGAGCCTCCAACTTTAACTTCATTGGGATACTTTGTATAAAAATTTTTCTGAATTGAAACACTCTTGTTTAAATGAGAGCAGTTGAAAGCCTCAGGGGACTCAGGAATTAAACAAATACCATATGTACTGGAAAGCTGAAAATTTTAAGATTCATCAGCGGCCCTTCTTAGCTCTATAGAAACTGTAAGCTTCCTGGGCCTGCTGAATTCAAGAAGAGATCACTAAAAACTGTTTACTGCCTGAAGGTTGTGTAGAGAGCTCCAGGGTATAGGCTTTTATGATATTCACCCATATTAAGGTTTAGGTTTTATAATGCTTTTGAGCCAATCCTTGCTTCTTCATATAACTCCTCATTAATGCTACTATTAGTAACCTCAGTAAACTGACAAATTCAACTATTTGGACTTTGATGCAAGCCTTGTGTGATCTGTCCTAGGTTTCTTTCTTGTTGTGAGCACATTTGTATGTGTTGTATCTTCCCAAGGAAAATACCAAACACAATAGTGTCATTTTCATTTAATGGGTGTTCCCCAACTACTATACATATACAGTACATCTTTCTTTGCTAAAATAAGTTAACTGAGAAATTTTTGTAAGTCTTAAACAACAAAATAGATTTGATCATAAAAATTGTAATATATAAAGAAATTATATCAGATAACTAGAGGAAAAGATTCATTGGTCAGATTAAAGATGGGAAATGTGGCCACAAAGATAGCAGAAGAGGAATGCTCTTGACTCACCTTCACTGGCTCTAGAACTCTACAAATACTCAGATTGGAATTACATTGTAAATATTCCAGACCTCATGGGTGAAGTTGAGCTGGCACATAGGACCACAGAACTGAGAATAATAAGCAACAAAACAGCAGGAATGGCTCTTGTACAGAACTTCATTCACAGAGGTCATATAGGATCATGATTTTACACTAAACCTGATAAATTAGAGGCAAACACACACACACACACACACACACACACACACACACACACTTTCTCCACCATTTAAAGGCTCCTTGCATATGAAACATTGAGATTATAGTATTGCTCTGGCATTTGGTTTGCTTGATTTGGTCTCATGATTGCCAGTTCATGAATCTTGTCATTGTTATGTATTCACATGGTGGATGTTTATGATGAAAGTGGCAATAGCAAAACACTGCAGTGAAGACCATATAGACTCTAGTCAGTGTGGATATCTTACAATACTGCTAATGCATTAGCAATGATGGAACCCAGTGAAAAACTGCCCCTGATTGTGGAGTGAAGCTAATAAAATTACTGAAACAGAAAGCCAGGCTACTAACAACATCTGATATCAAAACAGTGAAGGCAAGCTAGTCAAACAAACAAAATTGACACCATGGTCATCTGGTACAGGTTTGCAATGAATTTTCTCAACTCCATTCTCAGGTTAGATGAAATAGTAAAAGTCTATTTACAACCAAAGAACTTTGGCTTGTGATAGAGAAAGTAGTTCTCTTTAATATGCAGGTGTCTCTGTGTAAGAATTTAAGTATGAAAATCAGAGCAGTAAAATGTGGCAGAGAACTATAGTGAGGCTCTTGTAGCAAACACAGAAGAAAGGAAGACCTGTTAAGCCCATGAATATTCATGATAGTATTTTTAATGGATTAACAGATTTATAAGAAACTGTGAATATTCTTTTTTAGCTCTTAATATGTTTTCTTTATTCTGTATGTTTAGTGTTTTGATTATTATACGGTAAGGGGACTTTTTTGATCCAGTCTATTTGGTATTCTGTAAGCTTCTTGTATCTTCACATGTATATATTTCTTTAGGTTGGGAAAGATTTCTTCTATAATTTTGTTGAATTTATTTTCTGTGTTTTGATTTGGACTTCTCCTTGTTCTAAGGTTTGGTCTTTCCATTGTGTCCCATATTTCCTGACTATCAAAACAACTCTGAGATTCTATCTTACACCTCTAAGAATGGCCAAGATAAAAAAAAAAACACTGATGACAGCTTATGATTGAGAGGATGTATGGTAAAGGGAACACTCCTCCATTGCTGTTGGGAGTGCAAATTGATACTGCCACTTTGGATATCAGTATGGTGATTTCTCAGGAAATAAAAAAAAAGCCTTCCTCAAGACCCAGCAATACCACTTTTGGTAACTACCCAAAGGATATTCAATCATACCACAAGGTCATGAGCTCAATTGTGTTCATAGCAGCATTATTTGTCATAACCAGAACTTGGAAAAAAAACCTAAATGCCCCTCGACCAAAAAATGGATAAAGAAGATATGGTATATTTACACAATGGAGTACTACACAGAGGAGAAAAATACTGACATCTTGAAATTTGCAGGCAAATAGATGGATCTAGAAAACATCATGAGTGAGGTAACCCAGACCCAAAAAGACAAATACAATATGTACTTACTCATAAGTGGTTTTTAGACATAAAACAAAGAAAAAACAGTCTATACAATTCACAACCCCAGAGAACCTAGACAACAAAGAGAACTCTAAGAGAGGCACAAATGGAACTAATCTACATTGGGGTACAAAAAACCAAGATCTCCTAAGTAAATGGAAATGTGTGTATCATGGGGGAAGGTAGAAAGCGAGGGAGGAGGAAGGGAAGTGGAGAAAAATATATAGCTCAATAAAACAATAAAAATAAAAAAGAAACTATGAATAAAGGTTTAGAGCTAGGGACCACAAATGAGAGAGAAAATGTGACATAATTTTTTCTAGGTTTGGGTTACCTCACTCAGTATAATACTTTCTAGTTCCATGTATTTTTTTCTGAAAATTTTATGGTTTCATTGTTACTTACCACTGAACAGTAAGTAGTACAGAGTGTACTTGTGACATATTTTTGTTATCCATTCATCAACTTAAAAACTTTCAGTCTTTTTCCTTGTCCTCGCCATTGAGAGTAGAATAGCAAATAACATGACTAAGAAAGCATCCATGGCATAGTGTGTCAGGTTCTTTGGGTATATTTCAATGGGCAAAAATAATGAAAATATAGTTTTCCTTCATGAAATTACCAAGAAATTAAATTTAAGAGGAAAAATCTTAGAGACCCACACTGGAGCA
>NW_004949145.1:2779079-2786140 GCF_000317375.1 Microtus ochrogaster
CAGGCTGACCTCAAATTTACAGAGATCCACCTGCCTCTGTCTCTCTAGTGCTGGGATTAAAGGTGTGCACCACCACCATTGTAGAGGCCCAATTCCACCTTCTCCGATGGTCAGAGAGTTAGGTGACTGATAGGCATAAAGGTGTGCACCACCACCACTCTAGAGGCCAAAGAATGCAGGTCCATTTCCACCTTCTCCGACGGTCAGAGAGTTTGGAGACTGACAGGCATAGTTAAAGGTGTGCACCACCACGACCAGGACCCAGAGTTCACTTTGTTAAAATGAACTGATGCATCATTATCCACCATAGAAGCCAGTGTTTCTGCTATCGATGGATCCAATCTCCCAGAACAATATTCCCACCCTGTAATTCCACACCCTTCATTCCCAGCAGGACTCACCAATACACACAAGGTTTAGGAGCACAGAGAGCATGGTGCTTCTCTAACTGACAAGGGGGCAGAGCCAGCATAAAACTTACAGGATGTCGTGAGAGTCTTGAAGTATCTACCTGACCACAGCACGGAAAACTGATTAACAGAGCACATCGCCTTCACCCCATGTTTATTACTTTTTTCCAGACATAATTCTCTGTAGCCCTGGCTAGCTTGAAATGCATTTTGTAGAGAAGGTTGGGTTTGAATTCAAAGATATACTTGAGAGTGCCCCCAAAATGCTTAGATTAAAAGTGTATGTCTACATAGGAGGGTTCACACCACCCCCCTTTACCATAGCCTGGAAGTAATGCAGATTCTTGGACTTTGTTCAGTCCTCTTAGCTCTTCAGACACAGAATTTACCATGACTACAACTGAGTTGAATCCTGTACACATCAACTTTTATTCAAATAATCAATTTGATTATTGCACTAAAAGTGTGCATGTTGTTGCTTTTTAAATCTAAGACTCAATGGCTCCTCTGGTGTTCTGTGGAAAATGTCCAATGAGTATTATTACTCTTGTTGTAACAACAATCCTAATGTGTTGACCAAAATTATTATGCTGGTAATAATCCAGTGTTGAGTTATAATTATTCAATATTTTTCTTGATTGATTGTATAGATTTTACAATAATAAAACTACATTTCTTTTAAAAAATCAGAGAAATAATATTTTTGCCTTAATTGAAATTTGTTTTAAGATGTAACATTCACATTCTTTAAAAATTATTTTAAATTTAAGTGACTATGTGCATGTGGGTGTTGTTTCCTTGTACGGCCAGAAAAAGCACATGGATGGGCTGCCCTGGAGCTGGAGTCACAGGCAATTCTGAGCCTCCTGGTGTAGGCATAGGGAACTGAAGTTATGTACTCTGCAAGTTTGGAACATACTCTTAACCTCTGAGTGATCTCTCCAGTCCTATACCCTTACAATTCTTTACATAAAATCCCAGATACATCTTTATTATATTGTATTGTCTCACTTCATTTTTGAATGGTTAACATAAAAATCTTTGAGAATGTTTTAATATGTTCAATTTGAAAGTTGTTTTATATTTTTCTGATATTTTTAATTTACAAGTCTCATTTCTGGCTCCATAGCACTTTTTCTTTATTTCTGTAAGACTTATTAAACAAATGACAATGAATGGAGATAAGAAACTTCAATATTCTTATGATGTATTTCTAGAAAAATCTGTCAGAGTCCAAAAAGTTGCAAAACACTACAAAGAAATAAAAATATTTGAAACAGAACTGACTATTGGCCACACAAAATTGAGAGTGTAGTATGCACTTATAGTGTTTATTATCTGCTATATTTTATCATATGGTTAGACTTTTTTCTTAAATAATACTCTATATTTCTAAAGTTAAAATTTTGTTAATATATTTTTCATATAAAGTGTACTACCATTTCTCCCTCCCTTACTCTTCTAAATGTCTCTTGTATTCATCTTTTGTTTTCTTAAATTCATCTTTATTTTTAGTTACCTTTATATGTGCACACACACAATGACACACATATATTTGTCCTTCTAAATATATGAATGTGATATAATTAGTCTGTACAATACTATTTATTTCTCTATAATTTTAGAGGTGACTCTATTTCTAGGAGATGTAGTCTCATAGCAAACTCTCTGTTCTCTTGGTTCTTACAATCTTTCTTCCCTGTCTTTCATAATGTTTCCTGAACCTTAGATGTAGGAGTTCTGTTATTGATAGATCAGCTATGATTGGACCTCTAACAATCTCCTGTTATCTGTATATTTATTGGTTTCTGTTTCTTAATAGTGTTTGTCTAAGGCTATAGGAATTTTTTGAATAGTTGTAAGAGCTATATTCATCTGTGAGTACAAGGACAAATATTTATATATTTAGATTGTAATTAGGAATTCTGTTTATTTAGTAATAATGACACTAGCCCTGGATAGTTAGTTAGATTTCTAGAATTAGGCAATGTTCCTTGTATGAAATACCTTAAATCCAATTAGATAGCTATTATCTACAACTAAGATGTATGTTCCTCTATTGGACCCTTAGGATTATCGTGGTATGCTGGACCTGAAGAGAACAAATACAGCTTTAAAACTTCATCTTCAGAAATGCTGAAGCATCAGCAATATCTTTCCTGTTATGCTTCTTTATGATAAATGGTTCAAAGTGTTCACGATGATTAGCTTTAAAAATAATTACTTGTGTATTAGAGAGAAAGCTCAGGGATTGATAAGCCTGCCATATAATTGAGAAAGAAAAAACAATAAATGTCACATCAGAATTCAACAAGACAAAGAAATGTGAAAAAAAGCCCAAGAGAAGGCACAAGAATCAAAGATCCACTCATTTGCACACACATGAATCCCACTGAAAACCCTAAGTTGGAAGTCATAACATATATTCAGAAGACACTTTGAGGCTCTGTGCATGCTATTCTCCAGTCCCTGAGTTCATTTGAACTTTAATCATGATGGTTTAAGGCAGTGGTTCTCAACCTCCAGGGTGGAACACCTAGAGATCCTTTCACTTGGGCTGCATATCAGATATCCTGCATATCAGATATTTATATCACAATCCATAACAGTGTCAAAATTAGTTATATAGTTGTAATGAAAACAATTTTATGTTTTGTGGTAACCACAACATGAGGAACATGCTACAGCATTAGAAAGGTTGAGAGTCAAAGGTTTAGAGTGTCTTGATAACTTGGTGTCCTCTATTCTCTTTGGCTATTCTTCTTCCTCTGGGTTCATGGAGCTCTATCAGGGGTGATGGAGGCATCTATTTAGGACTGAGTGTTAAGATACTCATCTGAGTGTAGGAGAATGCCAATAGCAGTTATTTCATTGCTACATTTAAAGGACAGTAGTATTGCTTATACCAAACTCCCTGGAATAACTGGTCTCTGATTCTGGTATCCAAGCAGTGTTAGATACAGGTTCTATCTTGTATAGTGGTCCTTAAAACAAACCAGACATTGGTTGGTTACTCTAACAAACTTGTATGAACAAATCCCTAGCATATCTTGTAGCCACGATACCAATGTACATCCAAGACTTTGAGGCTAGGTTCTTGTTTATGCTGGATAGTAGTGTGCAGAATACCTTTGTGTACCTAAGATGGTAGAATGTAGGAATGAATGGTCTATGTAGGCACCAAATCTATTTGTCAAGGTTCAATGAGTTGTGTTATGTTTAACATTAGAGATTTGCTGTCAGTTTGTGGAGAACAATCTATAGTCTTGGTTATAGCCTTGGTTGTTGGGATTTTCATGGGACCCTTTTGGCTAACATCTCAATTATACGTTACCCATTCTGATGGGGAAACCTTTTTCAGTCAATGGTCTTTGAGAGGCTGGACCAACTCAGTACATGGCTTTGGGTACCAAAAAGTCATGGTCCCACCTACTGGCAACTCTTCTTCCCACATGCCACACCTAGATGTTGGACCCAGTTCCTATTTCCTCATCATAATTTGTGAGCTTCTCTTTTAATAAAAAACCTTAGTAAACCCTATTTAGAGCTAGTGTGGGATTATTTGATTTACATTCCCCCCCATTTGATGCATTCTACTTCATCTGGCACCCTCAATGTGGGAACAAGTCCATGTTTACAGGGACCATGCTCCCGACCATCCTGGGCATGTTTCTCACCCATCTGTGGCCCACTGTCACTGCTAAGGTACCTGAGTTTTCAAGCCCAAAGCTTGCAAGCCACATGCCGTTGCTTCTGCAACCAGCAATCCCTGCTGCATTACTTCCTCTGGTGGTGCACAGTTCACAGTTCTTGACTGACTGAAAGCTTTGCGCTTCCTTTTATTCTGGCCACCAACTCTCAGAATCACTTTGATTGTCATTAACAACTGCTCTTAATTTGTTAAACAAAGCATATATGTCAGTATTTAAGTAGGTGACAGTGTGTGTGCACTAAACCAGAGTGGGGCCAAATTAGAGATGCTGTTTCTGTCTCTTTTCTGCATTCATCCACTATGAGGCTACAACTGTGACACCTGATGGCCAATAAAGATGATCACAACTACTCCAGTTACCTAATTAACTAAGCCAGGTAAGATTTGAGAGTTATATTATGACTGATAATATTACTTTTCTGGAATTTAATAACCATTTTGCTTATGTTATTCTGTAAGGCTTATGTGAATTTTCTTATACATCCATTTATTTGATTTTGGGAATTAGCTTTGTTTTTCATATTATATCTTTAAGAAGATGGTTTGATAACAGAGCCACGAATGAGGCACTTTTATAAATAATACAGTCTTTAAAGACGTACAGTGAACAGCTAACTGAAAAAAGGACTGTTGAAAAGGATAACATTAATTTGATAGACAAAATCTAATCAATTTTGAATAGTGTTGAGAAATTATCAGAAAGAATTCATGCTGTTGAATTTAACAATTGGAATCTGTTGAAAAGTTATGATAGGTTAACAAATAATGTATCTCTTCAGGAAGGCAATATGCATGCCATCAAAAATATGTCCAAGGATGAAATGTTATCTTTACTGGACAAACTTCATATGTTGGAATCATATGTGCAGAATAAGAACCAGAAGCTAAATGAATCAATGAGGGCATTAGAACAGAACACTGGATAGGAGATTTAGGCTTTATAAAAGATAGTGGTAAAAAGATTTAAAAAGATTGAGACTATTATCAAAACTGATGAGCAGGGAGAGAAGGTACAAGGACAGGTTTCAGCCTCACCAGTATGTGCCAGAGTCTGGGATGATTTTCCCAGAGATTTACTGCTTATCCAGTAATGTCTTCTGAGAAGCCCATCTGGCACCATATATTCTTTTTTTTATTGAAAAAAGGAAAAAAAGTTTCAGCCTCCTCCCAGCCTCCCATTTCCCTCCCCCTCCTTCCACCCTTTTCCCCCCCCCCCACTCCTCTCCCCCTCCCTCGCCAGTCCAAAGAGCAGTCAGGGTTCTCTGCCCTGTGGAAAGTCCAAGGTCCTCCCCCCTCCGTCCATATCTAGGAAGGTGAACATCCAAACTGGCTAGGCTCCCACAAAGCCAGAACATTAAGTAGGATCAAAACCCCATGGCACCATATATTCTAAGGTAGTCGAAGAATATAAATGACATGCTATATGTATGAGAAATCTAAAGGAAATTAAGAAAGCAATAATATCTTATGGCTTTCACCCACCATTTGTTAGGGAAATGGTAAAAACATTGGCTTCAAGCAATAAGGCTATCCCACACGACTGACTTTAGTTAATCTCAGTGGTCCTAAAAGATGGACCCCAACTGCTATGGAAATGCTATTGGTGAGAAGAGGCAAAAACTTTAGAACAACAGGGAAAAGTAAAAGGTCTTGTGACTTCCCCAAATCAAATTCTTAGTGGGGGCTATTCTCTGATCATCAGGAAAAGGTTTTCAGTGATAAACTCACCTTGTCCCTATGTAGCACAGCAGTTTTAAATGCTTGGGACAGGATTTAGAAACTAGGAAAGAGAATTGAATTGTATACCAGGGTTAAACAGAACCAGAGAGAACCCTTTAGTGACTTTTTACAAAGAATAACTAAGGTTGTACAAGTAAGAGTAACAGATTCAGAAGATAGATGAGTACTTATTGAATCTCTGGCTTTTAAAAAATGCCAACTTAGAATGAAAAAAGATACTTGGGCCTTTAAAGGTCATATCAGGACAAGCAGATGAATGAATCATGCATACAATGAATGTTGAGACATTTGACAATAGTACTGAGGTAGGGGAAGCAATTTCCAATGATATGAGGAGACACCAAAATGTCAAATGTTTTAATTTTGGTAGAATAGGACATCTGAGAATGGACTGTAGGCAAAGAATTCTTAGACATAATGTCGCCTCTGAGAATGGCAAGATTAGAAGGTCTCAATCATCTGGAATATGTAGGAGATGTGACAAAGACTGACATTGGACCAATGAAAGTAGATCAACAAAAGACAGCCAAGAAAACCTGATACCATCAGGAAACTCCTTGGGGGGGCCTATCAAATGTGGTCTAGTCATTCTCAGTCACTGTGGAGAACATGTCTCACCAAAAAATTGAAAAAAATCCAGTGCCTACTGTCGAAAAACATACTTTTCTTGATGATGGAATAGATATGGAGGATGAATCAAAAACTCCTGTAGGAAATAGAAAATGCATATTTTGTCAGACATATATAAATGATCAAAGACAAAAGCTAAGAGTACATATAAATAATGCATGAGAGAGATTACTAAATATGGGTGTAGACATAAGTATTATTATTCCAGAATCTTGGTATCCAAATTAGCCTCTTCAAGAGCCAATTCGATTCTTAGAAATTGGAATCATTTCTCAAATGAAACAAAGCATGAGATGGGTTGAATGCCTATGACCAGAAGGAGAGAGAGAAAGCAGAATCTGTATGTAGTGAATATTTCAGTGAATTTATGGTGTCATGACCTGTTGCAGCAGTGGAATACCCAGATTAACCTTTCTGCAGTTCCAAAGGATAGTATAAGGTATTGTAAAGAAAGGTCACTAACCACTCAGGCTGTACAAGAACACAAGGCAACTAGTAAACCTTCAGAGGTACTAACAGCCTTACCTTTAAAATAGTTAACTGTGAAACCAGTCTGACTTAAACAATGG
>NW_004949145.1:2787962-2791017 GCF_000317375.1 Microtus ochrogaster
TATACACCAACCATTAATACTTATTCAGACTTTCAATGGGCAATACCTTAAGCTCAGAAAAGGCTGATTTAGTGATCACACATTTATTAGAAGCTATGGTTATCATGGTTATGTCTGTACAAGTAAAGACAGATAATGGTCCAGCATATGATTCTAAGAAAATGAAACAGATTTTTGCTTATTGCAATATAAAGCATATTACAGGTATAACAAACAATTCTACAGGTCAAGTAGTTATATAAAGTTCAAATTGAACTATATAGAATATGTTAATCAAACAGAAAGGGATGGAAAATACTCCCAGAAATAGATTGTACAATACCTTATTAACCTTAAATGCTAATGAGAAAGGACAAGGGCAGCAGAGAGACACTAGATAATAGAAAAGCTTCTGAATTAAATCAATGGGTGAATTTCAATTACATGGTGACCTCAGAATGGAAACCAGAAGATGTGTCACATTGGGGAAAGGGTTTTGCCCTTATTCCTACAGTTGAAAAAAGCTATAGGTACCATCAAAATTAATAAAGATTCAATTTGAAAAGGAGAAACCTTTTGAGAAAGAGAGATGACAGCTCACCCACAGAGGTTACAATCATATACGTAGTAAGAAAACCACATAAGGGTTAGGGCAAGGTTCTGTTCTTGTTTCTGCTGGAAAATATATATCTTCAAAAAGTCAAAAGACCCTTGACATTTGGATACCTAAAGAGGAAAAAATAACTACCCAGAAAGATCACCAAGCAAAGAGGAATATGACTTAGGAGGACAGGTCATCCGAGGGTAAAATTTCATATATATATATATATATATGCTTTGGAGTTGGACAATTTCTATCCTTTTCTAAATTTGAGCATGTTGTTAAAAGAAAAATTCAGAGTTTCTCATGTCAGGAGCCATCTGGTATGGTCCAGAAAGAAGAAAGCTTTTAGGAAAAATTTTACTTTTCTCCATATTTATTTTGTTTATATCTTATCTTTCATTGAATATATGTCTATATGAATGATGTTTAAGTTTTACACAATGAACAGTAGAATTTCCTTCAGTAATATTTAAATTTCCAGGAAGAAGATGGGGCCCCACAACCATGATTCCACCTGGCTGATTTGACATCATGATCCTGATAGTGCTACTATAAGTCTGGTTTGGTGTACCTGCTGCTCAAGATGGTTCCAACATGGTTAGATGAAATGGTGCACCTTCTTACAATAATATGGCCAGAACTCCCAGTAAGAACTTCAGAAAAAAACCTGTTGAATACTCAGAGACAATTTTCAATTATACCAGACAGTAATCTTGAAACATAACCATCATTTAATTTTATAGGATCCCATAGAAAGAACATTGTCCCCATGACAGCTGGAATTAATTTTAAAGGACAACAGCCAAAAAAAGTCTGTCCTCAGGGTTAGGGACATCATTTAGGGGTAGATTATTACTGGTATAAGTTTGGGGTTTGGGGTGGAAATTATGTAGACTCAGAGATCTCTTTGAAAAAAAGGGAAAATAGAATGTGATAATAGGTAGATTTGTGTGAGCTTGCTCAAATTAATAATAATAATAGTGACCAATAGAATGAGTACTTGTAAGCCATTATTTATTGGCAGTTTACATTGGTATAGATTTATAGATTCTTGCATATTGATACAAATTCAAATTATATTTGTTATATTGAATATGCTCTTATTTCTGTTTACAATATTCATACACTTATGCAAAATTATTTTGTAAGATTATGTACATTCATGTTTCTACCTCTGTTTAATACATTTTGTATATTGATACAATTTTAGGATATATTTATCATATTACATTATACATTTATACCTCTGATCAAGATACTTATTCATTGTTTATGTTTTGAGGACATTGTCCTCATTTGTTGTTTAAAGATGTTTAATATTCTAATATGAAGTCTTAGACTTTAAGTTATACAGGTACTAAGTATTATAGGCCAATAGTCATCCTTGTTTGTCATACTTATAGTTAAATTAATCAGGTTCTTTAGATACATAGAGATTGTATTCTGCATAGACAGGTAGATTTCAACTGCTTCAAGGAACTGTAGACCATTGTATTTAAATAACTTTGGGGTCTGTTGATGTCAGACACCATTGCTCCTGAGAGCACTGATCTATTCCTGAGATGATGTTGAGTACTGAATACTCAATTTATTGAGCACTGAATAATCAATTTATTGAGTACTGAATACTCAATTTATTGAGTAAAAATGAGTACTGAATACTCAGTTTATTCATGGCAAAACTGGCCTTTCGGTAAGGAACTGCCCATGCATCGACCACTGATGAAATGCATGGTGTCCATACTGAACAAGCAGGATACAAGAAAAAAGACAGTCTGCACGCCAGTGTACGCTGCTTGCGTCTGCATGCTGGTGTCCCATATAATTCCTGTAATCAGATCTAGGAATGCCAGTTGTATCCACATGTATAAGGTTCTGCAGGTGGTAATTTATCCCTGTGTATCTGCTCAAACTGTGAAAGTAATTCTTTAAGATAGATCCTTCCCACTTTGCAAATACTGTATAATGCAATGTATTTAAAGCTACTATAATTCATTTTTCTTACTATCTTAATCCTTATATAGCAATGTATTAAACTTCCTACTGTTAGACTTGGGGGTTGATATCAGAAAACTTCTTGTCAATGTCACTCCTATATATGTGAATATATTGGAGTAATTCAGGTTCTGCCTTTTGCTTTTCTAGAAAAATATAATTTATGTAAATAAAAAAGAAAAAAGACAGTCAAACCTTGCCAAGATAGCGTAATACAGTTTTTAAGAATTTTCTTGCCTCTGAAAATGGTCTTCAGTTACTCTATGCCTTAGCCAAAGTTGATTGCATCAACATTGCAAATGAGCCTTTGAGTGACTGTCCAGGTAGCCAGTTGTCTCTGTCATCTACTGCACAATTTGGAAGCTGCATAATTGCACTTCTTGACCACTGAAATAATATTTTCTCCCTTCTCAGGCCTTTGATGGGGTTGAAGATTAGATTGTTATAGTTACTTTCTTCTTATGATTTAGCCAACTC
>NW_004949145.1:2791487-2793370 GCF_000317375.1 Microtus ochrogaster
AGTGCTGGAAGTTTCTTTTGGTGACAAAAGATATCCTGTTCAAATATTTCAATTGAGACAATTTCACTTAGCTCTAGCTATCAAATGTATGTCTATATAATCACAAGGCATTTTTTTCAAATTAAGCACAGTCTTGAGGGTCCCCATTAAGTTTTCAGTACCTCAGTCTTTCATCTTCAAGAGATCAACAATCACCATGAAACCCAGACAGATTGTAATAGGTGGAATAGAAGCAACGAAACCCCACACTTTGAGACCCTGTTATAGCCATCTCTACAGAATGCTAAGGAGATTAAATTATCATTGCCTGCCCCTAAAATCAGCTAGTCCTGTATAAAGAGTTGGTCTAGCTTTTGTGGGTGCCCTTCTTTCTTGGTAGCTCAGTTTCACTTTAGTAATGTCCTATGTGGTTATGATGCTGATAAGACAGCCCAGCTTAGCTTCCTGTCCTTGTTTTTGCACAACAGATATTTGTGATAAAGTAGATTGGCCACAGGATGTGTGTGGTCTGAGTTCCCGACTACACATTTCTATATTTGTTACTCCAAAGGCAAAAAGAAAAATGCCTTCTTAAAACACTTATTTCTCTGATGTTCTTGGGTAGACAGAAAAGACAGACAGTTCTCTCTATATTTCTGACCCTTAGGGGGCTTTACCTCAAAGAATTTACTGTGGAGGTCAAATTCCTACCTCTCTTTTCACCTAAATTTTTTATACTTTTTTTCTCATTAGTGTTCATCATGCAACCCAGTGTACACCAGAATTCATTTATGAAGAACAGACTGTTCTCAAAATTAAGTTCATTCTTCCCCAGCCTGTTCAATGCTGGAAACACACACGTATATCATCACACTTACATTTAACACTTTTTATTTTTAAGAAATTTCAGTTATATTTCCATCATTATGGATGAATTACAGAGACAGTCACTCAGGAATCACAATTGACCACATTGTGTTCATAGTTAAAAATCAGAGCACAAGGAACACATGCTTTTTCTCAGCTTGTTTTCTTCACTTTAAACATTTGAGGACATCATGCTTAGGCAACGCTGCTACTCCATATGTAGTGAACAGGTCTTCTCACACAACTTAAACTAAACAGGAAAATTTCCCTCCAGACAGGCTAATAGGACAACTCTCTGTAATTTAGACAAACTCTCAGACTCTATCTTGAAGTGAGTATAGATAATAGCAAGTTAACATTTAAATTAAAAATCACACTAGCAAAAATAACAAAACTTTTCCATTCAAATTGCCTAAAATATTTAGAAACAATGATTCTACTTTATCTAATTATGTAAACCAATCTTGAGAATATACAATGATATTCCTTTAGTAATCAACACACCATGTTGCATTTTCATGCTTATTGATCCATTAGTTAATCACAGCTGCTGTGAATTCATGTGTGTAATAGCCATGTCATTTTCAGAGACCAGCCTCAGCCATCATACCTTTGCTTCCTTTAGTTCCTATGTTCTTTCATTCACCCTCTGTTATTATGTGTGCTGAGGCTTGGAATGGGTAATGTAGGTGTTCTAAGATGGCTGTTTGTCTCTATAAACTGTTTTAGACCTTTTGGGCTCAAGTGTCTGAGGAAAAGCTGAATTTGCTGTTAGAAGTCTTTAGATCACAGCCTTCCCTGTTCCTGCTATTTTCCTTTTTTCTCTAATTTGTTACTCTCTTCTGATTTCCTGTCATATGGATTTACTACCTACCATTCTTCATTCTTCACCCTCTTTATACTGGTCTCTTCTCTATATTACATCTGTCTCCTCAAGTTTCATGGAGGGATCATCCTAAACGATAAAGCTTTTGTTTTCTCTCTCCTCTTTCTCTAACTCACACACACAAACACACACACATAGAATGACACATATG
>NW_004949145.1:2794890-2798013 GCF_000317375.1 Microtus ochrogaster
TGCTTGTATCATCTTAGGAAGAACAAACACAAAAGAAAAAAAAGAAGAGTGGAAGAGAAAGGTGGGAGGAAGAAATTTTTCTTCTGGACCCATCTTGGTAGTTTTCAGCAGGGTGAAAGAAGTGGATGTTGCAGCTCTTTTGATTCTAGTCAACGCACCCATTCAGTGCTTGCCATCCCAAGCCATCTGAGTGGAAATCAAAGTCCTCCTGCTTCTCTGCCTTTTCAGAATTCCAGGTCTAGACAAGCGTGGAGCCTGGAAAGACTTCTGAGGCAAAATCTAAATTCCAAGGACTAATGTATACTTCTCTGCCACAGAGCATGAGCTGTGTTCTGACTGTCCTTGAGCTTATTTTTGTTTGTTTGTTTGATTTTTATTGTTTTTTATTATAGTGTGAATATCTCAGTATTGGTTGGCCAATGGTCTCTTCACGCCAAAAAATTAAAATAGGTACACTTTCTAGTACAGGAAAAATTGCAACTAGAACAGAAAGCTAATAAGTTGGTTCCTTTTAGATTTCCTGAGTAAATTATCACTCACTATACACAGGATATTCTACTATCCTGATCATCTAACCAATACTTAAATAACTTTCATGTTAAGTAAACTAAAAGAGCAAAATTTAAAATTTTGGGCCATGTCAACAATGCTGTTATCTGTCTATCACTAGTGGCTTCATTGCCATTCTATCACCATTTGGCTTCATTGTTTAAGTTCCTTTTTGAAATTCTGTGCTAAATTCTTTAAGACACATAACACCTGAAGCAGAGTGAGTTATTAGCTTATTAAGGATGTTTCTAAAGCAGTCACTTTATAACACCTTACTTCCTTATTAGTTACTGACCCTTACTCCCTCTTTATCTCCCACTGAAATTACATATCATAAATTTAATAATATTAAAGAAAATTCTGCATGTCATAATTCTTTCACAGCCATCGGTTATTCCTTATATACCAGAAATTATAGACTTAATAATGACAGCAACAAAGACAAGAATGGAAGGACAACAACACATTGTCTTAAACAACTCACTGCTATAGACCCTATAGAAAGACCCTATAGAAACAACTGTGCTTCTAAATAGAATACAAGTTGATTGCTTCTCACTGAAGAGGACTGGCAAACTGCCTTTGCATGTTTTTTAAGATTGCTGATGACCACTATCCAAAGGATCCCCTGTTAAAATTTTGTGAACATATTACATGGGTATTGCCAATATTTTATCTAGAAATCCTGTAGAGAATTCTTTTAATGCTTTTACGAATGGCTCCTCATAAAAACAAGGAGTATATACTCTTACCTCCTAGCAAATTCTGTATAAATATTGATTCTTATTTAGGAAATTAGACTTTTTTTATTACCATCCCTGTACCTTGTCTCAATCTTGGCTGATGACCTCTTCAGGATGGAAGCACCCATTTGTCTTCCATGATTTCTAGACTTAAATGGTGCATGCTGTGTAACTTCACCTTCATCTTGATTAAGATGAGCACATGGTATAAACCAACCAAGATGACAATCATAAAATTACTGAGTTGCTCTGATCCCTCAGCTTATTATTGCATTTCCTTTGAAGACAAATGTGACAACAGCAGGTTTTCAAGTACTTTTATTAGGATAAATTTCTGTATGATTATAAACTCCTCTATTTTTAAAGTTTATCATGTTAAAACAAACTGATTAGAGATGTACATCTAACCACTTATGCCTTTTCTAACTGTTTGGAACCAGAATTTTTGATTTTTAATTAAGAATAACATGTTTGATTATTAAGGTCTATAATTTCCCAAGGTCTTTTCAGGTGAGGAGAAAGTATCTTGAAGATATATTTAATATCTATATATATAAATGTAATTTTTTTATTGAAAAATTTCCACCTCCTCCCCGCCTCCAATTTCTCTCCTCCTCCCCAACTCCTCTCCCTCTCCAGTCCAAAGAGCAGTCAGGGTTCCCTGCCCTGTGGGAAGTCCAAGGTCCTCCCCCCTCCATCCGGTCTAGGAAGGTGAGCATCCAAACAGGCTAGGCTCCCACAAAGCCAGTGCATGCAGTAGGATCAAAACCCAGTGCCATTGACCTTGGCTTCTCATCAGCCCTCATTGTCCGCCATGTTCAGAGAGTCCTGTTTTATCCCATGCTTTTTCAGTCCCAGTCCAGCTGGCCTTGGTGAGTTCCCAATAGATCAGCCCCACTGTCTCAGTGGGTGGGTGCACCACTCACGGTCCTGAGTTCCTTGCTCATGCACTCCCTCCTTCTTCTCCTCATTTGGACCTTGAGAGCTCAGTCTGGTGCTCCAGTGTGGGTCTCTGTCTCTATCTGCATCTATCGACAGATGAAGGTTCTATGGTGATATGCAAGATATTCATCAGTATGGCTATAGGATAGGGCCATTTCAGGTTCCCTCTCCTCAGCTGTCCAAGGATCTAGCTGGGGACATCTCCCTGGACACCTGTGAGCCCCTCTAGAGTCAAGTCTCTTGCCAACTCTAAGATGGTTTTCTTAGTTAAGATATATACTTCCCTGCTCCCATATCCATCCTTCCTTTATCCCAACCATCCCATTCCACCAAGATCTCCCCATCCTCCCCTTCTCACTTTTATCTCCCCATCTCCCCTTTCCCCCATCCCACCCCACCTCCCAGTTCCCAATTTTTGTCCGGCAATCTTGTCTACTTCCAATAACCAGGAGGATAACTATATGTTTTTCTTTGGGTTCACCTTCTTATTTAGCTTCTCTAGGATCACAAATTATAGGCTCAATGTCCCTTATTTATGGCCCCCAGGAGCCTCTGATTTGAGGCCGGTACCGCAAAGCCCCACGTTGGGCACCAAATATGTAGCGGCATAAATAAATGCAGGCAGATAGTAAAGAAATATATATAGCTTTAATGGAGAAATAAACTTACAGAACCGAGGTTCCCGCATAGCACAGAAGCAGGAAAAGGGGCGAGCAGGCTCCTGCGCGCCCGATTTATCAGTATACATTCGCCCGAGGCAAACCCACTCCCTATTGGGATGGCTTAACCTACATCTCCCCCCTTTGTCTAAATAAGACAGAACTAAACCAAATACAACTATAAACAATAATAACAAATGATAAATATAACAAACAATATTGAGAACAAA
>NW_004949145.1:2809532-2813627 GCF_000317375.1 Microtus ochrogaster
GTGATGACCACAGTCTTCAGCAAATTTCATGTTCTTCTGATTCTTACAATTTTTTCCCCTTACTTGCATCTTGTTCTCTGAGACTTAGGTGCAGGAATTGTGTTGAAAATGGATCTGCAGGGACTGGGCAACACACAATCACCCATTCATTGCATTTTATTTTTTTATGTGTCAGTGTTTTATAATGAAGTTTGTCAGAGGCAAATAGAAGGTTTTTCTTTTTTATGAGTGGAAAGAGCTAGACTTTTCTGTGTGCTGAAGGATAAAGGTTTAGATATTTAGAATGCAAATACAAATTATACTTAATTAGTAAAGTGGCAGTTGTAGATTTTTCTAAGGTCAATCATCTCACTTGCTCTGAACAGTTGATTAGATTTCCAGAACCAGGCAATACTTCCTTGGGTTTGAGCAGACCTTAAGTTCAATTACACAGCTATCATCTACTACCAAGATATGTATGATACTCTGGAAACCTTGGGGTTATTGTGCCATGCTGGTCAGGAAAAGGCCAAACAACGCCCCAAGCCTTCAGATTCAGAACAGGATAGCCGAGATGGAGGAAGGACAGATATGAAAGCAAGGAAAGAAATATTTTGATTTAGGGAGCCATTATAGCAAGAAACCGGACATTGGAGTTATTCACAGGAATCCACAAGGATAACTCCAGCTAAGATGCTAAGCAATAGTGGAGAGGGTGCCCAAACTGGTCTTGCCCTGTAATCAGATTGATGACTATCTTAAATGTCACCATAGAAACTTCATTTAGCAACTGATGGAGACAGGCACAGAGATGCACATTGGAGCACTGGACTGAGCTCCCAAAGTCCGGTTGAAGAATGGAAAGAGTGAGAGTATGAGCAAAGAGGTGGAATATGCATTAAGTTAAACCAGTTACTTTCTGGTTCCTCTCACAACCTTGTGCCACTGATTAATAGACAATCCTATAGTGCTCGGACTTCTAGTTATATTGTTTGGGTTTTCTGATTGGATGTATAGAGATATATTTCAGTTAGATTGGTATTCTTCAAATCTTTCAGAGACCTAGAGTATGGCATTTGTTTTTCATGACATGAAACACATCTGTTGTTGTCAGCACCAATTAATTCAATAGGAAGATGGACATTGAAGAGGCTCCTCATGGAGTTTTTAGGCCTTTGGGCAGGAAACTGCTCTTGCCTTGACTGTTTGATGACTGGACATGCAGACCCCACAGAGAAGTGACTGCTGAACTGGCCTAAAGGCGAGACAATCCTTAGGAGTGCCTGCTTCATGAAAGAGTCTGTCAGATATTCTGCTGGACACAGAAGAAAGTGGCTTACAGCCTGCCAACATAGGCAGAATTTTCGTTGAAATTTCTTGCTTCATGGAAAAATCTGCCGGATACTGTGGGCTGAAGATGGGTGCCTGCAACATTGCAGGGAACTTTGGGTGACTATCCAGGTGGTGAGATATCTCTGTCAGTTTTTGGACTTTGGAGGTTACTTACAATGTACTTTCTGTTTTCCTGGGTAATGTTGTATCATTCTGGGTTCTTTGATGGAGTTAAAGAATAGATATTTATAATTATAGTTTTCCTTAGGATAAAAGATAAAGTAGATATAAATGTTGTGATTGTAATTCTTGTTGATACCTGCCTTATTGTATGTGGTTTTGCTATGTTACAGTTGAAACCTTCCCTTTTACTTAAACAGAGAAGGGGAAATGGTGTGGAAGGTCCTTCTGTATATGTGTTGCTTTTATTAGTTAATGAATAAAGAAATTTCTTTGGTTTGTGATAGAGCATAGTAGAGCTAGGCAGTGAAAACTAAACTGAATGCTAGGAGAATGAAGGTGAAGTTGAGAGAAGCCATGTTACCTTGCCAGAGACAGACTCTGGATGGAACCTTGCCAGTAAGCCACAGCTAAGCGGTGACACACAGATTAATAGAAATGGGTTAAATTCAAGATGTAAGAGCTATCCAATAAGAAGCTAGAGATAATAGGCCAAGCAGCAATTTAATTAATACTGTTTCTGTGTGGTTATTTTCAGAGTCTAGGCACCTGGTAATGAACAAGTAGGCTCTTACAACATGCCACCATTGCCATACTATATCTTGTAGGTACAACACTAAAGAAGAAAAAAAAAGATTTTGTTGCTGGGTTGTTGCATATGTTTCTTATTTTGGTAGTACGCAGAGTAACTTTCTATACCAAATATGCTAGCACACAGGAATGAAGGCTCTATTGAGGCATCAGATCCACTCCTCTAAGTTTAAGGAGTGGTATTATCTTTAGCACTATGGCTTTGCTGTCATTGTGTGGAGAGGAAACTACAGGCTTCGTAATAGCCTGGATGGTTTGGGGATTCCCATGGGTCCCCTTTGACCTACATTCCCATGAGATGTAACCCATTCTAGGTACTGGAAACTTTCTTTGGAGACAAGATACATTCTGTTAGAACTCTGTTTCTATCATTATTGACTGTTTTATTTAGATCACCATCATATATGAATATATTTTAGGAGGGCAATACTGTAGTAGGTTTCTATACTAATACTCAGATGTCCCTTAATTTTAGATATCTCACCCCAGATTTCCTCTTTATTCCCCCTTTCCCCTTCCTCTCTACTGGATATTTCTGTTCTATCACCTCCCTCCATTTATCCATAACTGTCTGTCCTATCTCCCTTTCCCAACAAGCTATGTCTGTAACACTAGTTTCTTAGTCTACACCTAGCCTCTGGACCTATAGACTGTAGTTTGGTTATAATTGACTTAACAGCTAATATCCACATATAAGTAAATACATACCATATTGTCTTTCTGAGTCTGGGTCATTTCTTTTAAGTTTGCTTGCACTCTAGTTCCACCCACTTACCTGCAAATTTTGTGATGCTCCATTTTTTATTGATTTTATTGAGATCTACATTTTTCTCTGCTCCTCTCCATTCCTCTTCCCTCCCCTTCAACCCTCTGCCATGGTCCCCATGCTCCCAATTTACTCAGGAGACCTTGTCTTTTCCTACTTCCCATGTAGATTAGATCCATGTATGTCTCTCTGAGGGTCCTCATTGTTGTTGTCTATGTTCTCTGGGATTGTGATTTCTAAGCAGATTTTCTTTGTTTTATGTTTAAAAACTACTTATGAGTGAGTACATATGATAATTGTCTTTCTGAGTCTGTATTACCTCACTCAAAATGATGTTTTCTAGCTGCATCCATTTGCCTGCAAATTTCAAGATGTCATTATTTTTTTTCTGCTGTGTAATACTCCATTGTGTAAATGTATCACATTTTCCTTATCCATTCTTCAGTCAAGGGGAATTTAGGTTGTTTTTAGGTTCTGGCTATGACAAAGAATGCTGCTATGACCATATTTGAGCACATGTTCTTGTGGCACGATCGAGCATCCTTTGGTTATAAAACCCAAAGTAGTATTACTGGGTGTTGAGGAAGGTTGTTACTCTTGTTGGGTCCCAGCATGAGATTCTAGCTGGGCAGACTCTGAATGATTCAGGAAGGACAACTCCAGGCTGTCTGTGTTATCCTTTGTGAGGAAGGAGGTCCCAGAAGCCAGGGACAGGGCCGTGGGATGGGGCCGATAGCAGGGCAGCTTCCTGAGCTTAGGGACTCCTGGATGTCAGACATCTAGGTCTTCACATGAAGTGCATCACTGTCTCAAGAATGTACTCTAAAGGGCCTTCTATCTTAACCACAAACATGTTCTCCTTGTCAGGCATTTCTAGGGCTGTGGCCATTGGAACTAGTGATAGTAGAACAGGAAATGCTGAGTTGGGGCTGGGATGCCTTGGGTGGTACGAAGAACTTCAAGCCACTTCCTCCTCCTCTTTCTCCTTCACTTTGAATTAGTAGGTGATACTTCTGCCACTGAGGCTTAGCTCCTCCTCCTGAGGTCATCCCAGCCACCCCTCCTCCATTATCCAGTCCTACTGTGTCAGGGGAAGCTTCTTCAGCCCCATAAAACTGAGCATCTCTTCTCTCTGTACCATTCCTGCTCTGTCTTTCAAGGTTACCCCTCCATGACACAGTCTCAGTGATGTGGGAATGATTTCTTATTAATAAAGAAACTGCCTAGGCCCATTTCATAGGCCAACC
>NW_004949145.1:2816447-2837511 GCF_000317375.1 Microtus ochrogaster
GGCCAGGCAGTGTTTAAAAGAATACAGTTTCCGTGTAATTATTTCGGGTATAAAGCTAGCCATGCAGGCGGCCGGGTGCTGGGGACGCAGCCCCGTCGCTCTTATTTCAACATCTCAGCCTCTCAAAGTGGTGAATCTATCTTTCCCCAGGGGATGTGCCATCACTAGCCAATCCCCTGCCAACTCTCCCAGCACCACCAGAGGAGCTGGAGTTGCTGTTTCCACCTAGGACTGGAGGGCCTGACATGGTTTCCAGAGGCCAAGCTGGGGAGGAATTGTCAATGGCTTCTCAGCATTGCAGGATGCCTCATACAGAATCTCTGACCAAGCAACCCATTAAGAAAGGGGAAAGCATTTCTTGAGCTTTGGCTTTGAGGATGTTGTAGAGGTGGAAAAGACTGAGGAAGGAAGTGGGCCAGTTAAGCCATCAGAAGATATACATGGGCCTAACACAGCCAGGGTCCCACCCACCCTGCTGCTGTCAAGGGACAAATCATATGCTGGTGTAACCTCCACACCAGGACTCAATGGGGTCAAGACAGGTGGGGAGAGTGAGCCCGAGGCCTGGACCACCTCATCTTCGAGATGCTACTGTAATAGCTCAATAAAATGGCCAGAAAAGGTAGCTTCTGCTCCAGGCTCTGTATATTGTGGGTGGGAGACCAGGTAGAGGTGAAAACGATGGGAGAGATTCAGGGCAGTAGCCCTTGCATGAGACTCACAGAACTTTTGGCAGCGTTGGAAGAGAAGGGAATGCCCCATCCTCTGGGGAAAGGGCACTATTCATGATGGGCCTCAGGAGGAGACTACGAGGAGGGATAGCAAAGAAGAGAGTCACCAGAAGAAAAAGGGTGAGCAGAAACAACTGCATCTTGGTCCCTGCGCTCAGTTCCAGGGTCAAGCTATTAGAAGTAGTCACCCACCATTTGAGGAGAATGCCCCAATCCCATAAGGGAAAAGGGATTCAACCACAGTCAAATAGTAAAAATCTTCCTGTTAACTAAGAGACCAGTCACCACCATAAAGGTCTTTAATAAGTGGTCAAGTAACTGGATTAATTGAGAAGAGAAACTAGGAGAGAAAATCCAACAGTCTACACTCCAAAGAACAGTTGGGACTCCCTGTAAAGCAAGAAAGCCTTCAGACAATCCCAAAGAGTGGTCCCCTGGCAAAAGTTGCCAGTTGCTCTCAGGCTCTGAGGGAGTCAGCGTCAGCATAAGGGCAAGGACAGAAGCGAAAGTAGTGTTTGTGGATTGAGTGTGTTGTTTATAGTGAGGAACTTCTGTGCTTTGTTAGGCTATGACCCTATGCTCACACAGTATAGTGAAAAAGACCTGTCATTTTTTGGTTCTACCTCCTGTGTGGTCAGCCCTTACATGGAGGTACTAGGATAAAATAAATCACAATGGAGAGTTAGTAGCTAGGAAGACAAATAGGAGAAAGAAAAGAAAAAGTAGGGATAAGAAGAAAGCCCCAACTCCTCAAGGGCTTAGGAAACTAAAATAGAGGTCAACTCACGGAAAACAGCCAAAGGGGGCAACCTCAGGATGATGGCAGAGAGTTGGGATGGAGACAGCAGCCTGGGCAGCAAACAAGAAAGAAAAATGCCCAAAAGAGACCCAAAGAAGTAAGCAATGGAAGAGGTCCATTCATGCTGGGCACCAGTTTGTAGTTGTTGCTGCCAGTTGTGCAATCCCCATTTCCCCGAGGGCAGGAGGTGAGAAGATGTGGATTCAAAGACATAGACTCCAAGAGATTCTAATACCGAAGCTCTTTATTGTAAAAAGACTAGGGTTTTTTATTGGGTTAGGGAAATTAAGCTGTCGCAGGAACGTTTTTAGTTGATCCTTTTGAAACTGGTGGTCAGGGCTGGTATGTTGTGATTGGCTAGGAGTACATGTCATTAGTTAACATGCTTTTGCTATGCTGATAGGTTGTTTTGACCAAGTTTCTTCTTGATATGAAATTGTGAAGTACTCATCATGATTACATCTTCAAGTAGATCTAGAATTTACAGCTAGTCATGTTGTAAAGTTCTGCCAGAGTGAAATGAAACAGAGACTCATGGACAAAGTACTAAAGTTTGATTTAGTTGGAGTGAGTAATGAGGGTCATAATATTTGTAAATAATGGAAAGCTACTTTTCAAATTATATTAGAATAGTGAAGGATGTTCCCAAAGTTAAGGACTTCTGTCTTCAGATTCCAGATGTTATTTCATTGCATATATTAGCTTTTGCTGGAGAAAGGTCTGTGGTCTCCATAGAAGATTTGTTGAGACAGTTCTGTGAGAAGTCATGGGGTGAAGAAGCTCTTTCATCTCAGATTAACATTTCCTGACTTCCATGTACACACTGGGATCTGTGGAAAATTCTTTGGGAATCTGGGAAATGGAAGTGGTCAATTTTTGTTTGAAGATGTGATCCAAGTCTAAGTATGTCACCTCCTGAACTTCTTGTCTTTCAGTGTCCTAGAAAGAAGTAAACTTAAAGCGATGTTGTATGCACGTGATTTACAGACAATGAAGAAATATTAAAACACATGGAAGAGAACAGACTCAGGAGGACCCACCTGCTCGTTCAGTGTTGATCTCAGTTCAGATTCTTGGTCCGTGGTGGCTGCATTTTTAGGGGAAAGATGTAATCAAACACACATAGTAAAGTTTTTCTGCAGTATAATTTCAAATCAAAGTGCTAGTGAGAGATATGGTAAAACCCAAGGTTGTTCACCTGCCACAAATTGGAATCAAAATATCTGTACTCTATCTTTGCAGTTCCATCCCACAATGCTGTACCCTAGTAAGTTTTTCTTCAGTATAGTCTCTCACTCTCTTACTTCCTCCTTTTCTCCTTTCTCTTCTTCTTTCTTATAATATCTTCTCCTAGATATTAGAGCGTATTTTGAATATGAAGATGCAGAGATGCATGGAGGAATTAGTTATCTGAGAGCCAAGGAAAGAACAAGATTTTCTTTCCTGTTTTGAAAACCCTACCTCAATTTACCCGCATTGGCCCAAGTATCCATTTTTTTCTTTTTTTCTTTTTCTTTTCTTTTTTCTTTTTTTTTTTTTTTTTGGATTTTCAAGACAGGGTTTCTCCGTAGCTTTTTTGGTTCCTGTCCTGGGACTAGCTCTTGTAGACCAGGCTGGTCTCGAACTCACAGAGATCCACCTGCCTCTGCCTCCCGAGTGCTGGGATTAAAGGCGTGCGCCACCACCTCCCAGCCCAAGTATCCTTTTGTAAATAAAGAACACACCTGTATTTCTCTGGTCTTGCTTTCTCACTCTACACAGATGACATTCACTGGCTTGTTCTTGAGACTTACTGTTTTTAACGAAGTAATAAAAATAAAGGAGGATGATGAGGAAGACAAGGATTATGGTCGCTGACAGCCCCATGAGTATATGCTTATTCCTGTGGTTATCTGGAGGAAGATATGATTCCAATAAGAGGTAAATCTTAGGATCACCATTTTGATAGATTTAATAATATTTATTTGTTGACATAAGTTTCTGTCCTGTCTGGTCCTGCTGTTGTTCAGGCCCAAAGAAATACACAAAAGTTGGGGTAAGTGTATCCCTGGCTGGTGGCTGGACACCCCGGGAAAGGAGCACAGGCACTCTCCAATCCCCTAAAATCTCTGGCCATTCAGCGGAGCTTCTCCCGGCTACTGCCTTTCTCCCCCAACTCAGTCTGCTTCAGGGCTGAGGGTCTGGGGACAAAGTGGTGAGTGCAACTGCTGCAGGAATTTCTTTGTTCCACTGAGACTACACCTAGCAAGCCCTCCCTTTTGTCTGCGAGGTCCTTGGCCAGCGAGAAGCCTTGCTCCTGTACAAGGAGATCCATCTGAAGGGGTAAATGTATGCCCACCTGGCCTGCCAGATGCCCCGGGAATGGAGGACAGGCCCTCTCCAATTCCCTAAACTTTTTGGCCATTCAGTGGGACTTCGCCCTGGCTACTGGCTTTCTCTATTTACTCCATCTCATCCTGCCACCAAGCACTCCTCTTCATCTGCAGGGTCCTTAGATCCACCACCACAGCCTACTACAGGTTGGAGGGGATCTGAGAGCCAATTGCAGTGCTGAGGGGACCTAAGAGAGGGCAGACCAAGAAAAACAACCCAAGTACACAGTTAGCCACAGCAAAGATTGGACCAAGATACCAAGACTCTCCTGACTGCATTTGAAGGAAGAGATGGAAAGGCGCCAATGCAAGAATTCCTCCAACAACCTGAAAAGCAATATTATAACACCAGAATCCAGAAAACATGCAAATGGATGGAAATAGCAAACACTATCCCGAGTGAAATAACCCAGACCCAAAAAGATGAATATGGTATGTACTCACTCATTAGTGGACTCTAGCCGTAAACAAAGGACATTAAACCTATTGTTCACAAGCCTAGAGAAGCCAAATAACAAGGTGAACCCAAAGAAAAACATATATAGATTCTCCTGGAAATTGGAAGCAAACAAGATCACCAGAAAAAAGTTGGGAGTATGGGGGTGAGTGTAGGGGTAGGGGTTTGGTTGGGGGAAAGGGAGAGGGGGAGAGAGAAAGAAGAAGGAAAAATGGGGAGAGCTTTGAGGAGTGAGAGGGTAGAGGTAGAGGAAGGGCTGATATAGGAGCAAGGAAGAAAATATCTCCATTAAGGGAGCCATTTTAGGGATGGCAAGAGAATTGGCTCTAGTGGGGATCCCAGGTGTCCACGGGGATGTCTTCAGATAGGTCCTTGGGCAACAGAGGAGAGGGTACCTGAACTGGCTCCTGATGATTATCTCAAATATCACCATAGAATCTTCATCAGAGGATAGATGGAGAAAGATACAGAGACCCTCATCAGAACAATGGACTGAGCTCCCAAGGTCCAGTTGAAAAGCAGAAGGAGGGAGAAGATGAGTAAGGAAGTTAGGACCATGAGGGGTTGGTCCACCCACTGAGACAGTGTGCCTGTTCTAATAGGAGCTCGCTCTCCAAATACAGCTGGACCAGGACTGAATGAGCATGTAGTCAAACTGCACTCTCTGAATGTGGCTGACAATGGGGGCAGACTGAGAAGCCATTGATAATGGCACTGGGACCTGCTTCTACTGCATGTACTGGCTTTTTGGGACCCTAGTCTATTTAGATGCATAGCTTACTAGGCTTGGATGAAGGAGGGCCGCGGACTTCCCACAGGCAGGGTACCTTGCCTTCTCTTAAGGAGGGAGCAGGAGAGAAGAGAGTTAGTGGGGGAGTGAGAGTGAAATGGGAGGATGGGATAAAGTGTAAATTTCTGAATGGAAAAATAAAGAAATACACAAAAGTCTACATTAAGTATAAACCAGTTGGCCTATTATTTCAGGCTTCTTATTAATTAATTCTTACATCTTAATATTTTATTTATTTATTATGTATACAATATTCTGTCTGTGGTGCAGGACAGAGGAGGGTACCAGACCTCATTACAAATGGTTGTGAGCCATCATGTGGTTGCTGGGAATTGAACTCAGGACCTTTGGAAGAACAGGCAATGCTCTTGACCTCTGAGCCATCTCTCCAGCTCCTAATTCTTACACCTTAAATTGTCCCATTATTCTTGTCTGTGTTAGCCACATGGCTTGGTACCTTCATCAGTGAGGCATTCTCATCTTATTTCCTCTGTGTCTGGCTGATGACTGCAGACTGACTCCTTCAGACTGACTCCTCCCTCTTCCTAGAATTCTCCTCTTCTTATTGCCCCACCTCTACTTCCTGCCTGACTGCCCCACCTATACTTAATACCTGGCTACTGGTCAATCAGTGTTTTAGTAAATTTAATACAAGTGACAGGATAAAAGACGATTGTTCCACAACATTTATTGATTGAAGGATAGTAATATTATATTTTTAGGGCAAGAGTATTGATAGAGAACCTACTAATAATATACATCTCAATGGAAATAGTATTAAACTGACTCTTAATGAGTTATTATTATAACCATATTTTAATGCATTTTTCAACTCTCAGCAGTTGAGTCTATATTTGTGATAGATGGTGATCAATAGAGATACCCACAACTGGGTAAAGTTGTAGAGAATAAGAGATCATAGAATTGTTGGCCTTATATGAGACATCTACATCTTATATCTTTCTCCAAATATTCACCATCATTGTGAAAGAGATGGAAGAAGAGATTGCAAAAGAGGCTCTATATGACTATAAGGAAACTGTCTTCTGTACACCGCAGGGCAGATGAATATATAAACTTTCTAAGAGGTCATGGTACCAAGCCCAAGAGTGTTGCAAGTTCAAGCTAGACAAATTCCCAGCGTGGAAAGACAGGGTCATCTTGATGTTCTACCCCTGGTCAAGGGGCTGTAGGCAATTGATAACTGTTGGGAAGAGGGGTGTCAGTTTTAGGAGAGTTGTTGCTAGTAAGATGACCATGCTCCTTCAGAAGTCTACACCTCAATGAACATATATGCATTATGCATGTGGCAGAGACCTGAAGGATACCAGGTAGAGGTCATGTGTTTACTATCTTAATCTGAGATTGATAGTAGTGTTCAGTTAATCTGTTTAGCAACTTCTACATCTACAACACTCTTGAATCAAACAACAAATTCTCTCTCAGGAGAAAAGTAAAGTCAAGTCTACTGCAATCATAGGCAACATTTTTTATAAAATCATTTTTTTCTCACTTACTTCCTTTCTCAGGCCTCATAACATTTTCTCCAGGAGGAACTGAAATAGAACGAGCAGTTTGTCATCCCTGGAAGGGAGTAAAATCTGCTCTCCTTTTCACTTATAGGAGATGTCAGATACAGTTTTTACTCTACTCCCAAAACGTCTGATGTTGCAGAGTATAAGCATCAGAGAGAAGAGATGATGCTGGTAAGACTACTGAGCTATGAGGGATCTGAGTTAAAACATGAACCCAAGAGATTTGGTACCTGTTTCCACAATAGAGAAGAGGAAAAATTACTCACTAGCTTTGGAGTCTGGTTCGATGCATGAAGTACAGTTTCTTGATGAGCTTACTAGGGAAGGGGAGAGGAGAAAAAGAAAGTTCATCAAAGACTTTGTGCCTTCCCTCTTTCGAAAGTCCTTTGAATTTGGATAGTAAGTAGCACCCACTCCACCTCTTAGTGCTGTCTTTAGTGTTATATGATGCCATTACATGGTTTGCTTTGAAGTTTTGTTTTCAAATTGTGATGAGTCAATGGGAATACCATAGAGATAACTATGTGAGGCAGAGATCAGGACTGTTCCATTCTTGACCTACCCAAACTGATTGAAAGCTTATCCCTAATGAGTCTGTCCTGACCTCTTTCTAATTCTCCCTGGAGACCTACACATTCTAATGTGGTTGATCAATCAGGGTAAGGATTTTTGGGGAGGTGCCTTGTCTATTATTTTGTGATATGATATTTGTTCTCAAAATGAATAAAAATGTTTTTAAATGAAATCTAATTGTATCTCTTACCCTATCCCTGTCGTCTCTCCAGCTCCACCTAGGTAGCCTTCCTGCACACTTCCTTATCTTGATAGCCTCTTTGTCTTTGATTAATATTGTTAAGTGTGTGTACATATATACAAAATACAGATGATGTATTTGTGTATTTACTGGGTCTCTCCATCATCAGTAGGATGGTTCTCAGAAATGGTTTTAGAGTTTCATTGGTTAAAAGGTATGATGAATATACAAGACTTTCTTACCTGTGACAGAAATGTACAGTGGGTCACTTGGGGATGACCATACATGGGAAGAGTTCCTGAAAGAGCCATAGCACCTATAGGTCCCAGACTGGATCATAGTAAAAAGTAGGAAGTTGGCCTGGAATGTCCCACTGTGGCTCTGCTCTGCAGACAGCCCATGTCCTTGAGGCACCCCTTCCCTGGACAGATGGAACATGTCAAACTGATGGTCAGAGGTACAGGACAAGGTTATGTCCTCTCCTGACATCACCACAGGACCCCTCGTGGCTGACAGAGAAGGTTTCTTGTACACACCTGGAAGAAAGGAAGAAGAGACAGTTAGAGGGGCAGTTCTTTACCAGTGTTCAATCACTCCTCAGAGTTCTGTCTCCCTGCTTCTATTTCTGTGATCACTCTCTCTCAAGCCCAACATTTATGTGTTCTTTTTCCTACCTCCCTAATTCTTTCTATCTCCCACTTTCCTTCTATATTATCTTATTGATTCTTTGACTTAACGTCAATTCTATAGTTATACATTTGCCTCAGTTTTATTTTTGACAATTTCTACCTCTATATGCATAGGTTCATTCATCTTTCTTTTTGTATTTGTTTTATAAACAGATATTTAACCTAAGAAGCAATTGGCTTCATTATTGAACATTCAAATATGTAATGTATTTTTATACTTGTTTTCATTAAAAAATTGAAATTAGAATACAATTACATTATTTCATGGCCTCTTTTCCTTTTAGTGTAGTTACATATATTTATATATGTAGTCATAATCATATTTATGCTATCATTCTCTCTTGTCCCCCAACCTTCCCTGATTCCATTCCTTTATTATTCTTAATACTTTCAGTTTTTCCAAATATTCTGTTAAACAATGAGTTTAATTAGATGCACTTGTTATTTTGTTAGCATATAAATCAATGTACTTCATAAAGACATCCTCATATAGTATATATATTTTTTCATTTTCTACCCAGTTCCTTCCCTTATACCTCTGCTTGTTCTTCTCTGCATTTTTTACCTCAATGGCATATGTATTCTTCCTCTTTACACATCCCTCTTTGTTAATCTCCTTCCCATTCTCATGGTTATTTCCCAATTTCATGACCTACAACTTTCTCATCCTTTGAATATTAAAAATTGCTCTTCAAGCTGATGAGGGAGGGGGATTTGATTGGGGGAGGAGGAGGGAAATGGGAGGCGGTGGCGGGGAGGAGGTGGCGGGGAGGAGGCAGAAATCCTTAATAAATAAATAAATTAAAAAAAGAAAAATGTAGAATCTGACCTCATTCTGAGTAATTAATTTTTTCTTGTCTCTTTTTCCATATGTGTTAATGAATCTCTTTTCCAAATGCAGGATATTCTTTTAATGTGATGCATGTTTTCCTTAAACAGGGGACATGATGATCTTCTCTTACTTAATATTTTGTATGTATACCGATCAAGTGTAATCTCCTATTGGCCTCCATATCTCTGCTTTAAAATATCCAATATTTGTCATTTTTTTCTTTACCTCTACTTTCAAATTTTCCACTCAAGCTTAAGACTTTTGCAGGTTTTTTCCTCCCACAAATGCCATACTTACATTTTCCGCAGCCCTTTCTATTGTTGCATCTTTCTCTCAGTCTCCCTGTCTTACTTACTATTTTTTTGTATTTCCATGTCTCTGCATTATTTGTTTTTGTGTATCCCAGGGGGAACTGTTATAGATTTTTCACCTATCCTAGAATGTCTGAATAACTTGGGAACATAGACTGACAACAGTTTGAAAATGCAGAGAACAAACAGCAATTGATGGTCTGCTCAATTACCCATGGTTATGCTATTTTTTGATGAATAGTCAGTCAAACATAGAAATTGAAGAACTGTCAAACTAGGTAAAATTTTATGTGTGCTATCTTTATCCGGACCTCATATTAATTAAAAACCAGCCCCACTCAGTACATCAACTCATATCAGAAAAATGACATGTTTATGTCTCTGACAGATGAATTGAAAAGGTAGGAAGTAAACAAAATTCTGAACTGTTGATGTCACTGAATATTAGTAGAAGGATGTCATTGTCTCTGATTATATCAATTTCACTGAGTCACTCCTTTCTCTTTACTTCTAATTATGATTCAATTGACATCTGTGTATCTGTACTTTATATTATAACCAATGGTGTCTCTTGTGTGTCAGTTTTCATTGTCTGTGTCAGTGACATATTTACCAAGGATACCTTTTTCTAAGTTTCCTACCTTCATTTTCCCCACCATCTCCCAGGACTTCAAGTCTATAGAATAATGGTTCTATATCACAGAGAGGATGAGGACCAGGTAGCACCCTCTTACCTGTGATCCTTATGTCAACAGGGTCACTGGAGTCAGACCACTCATATGGTGTTTGGTTATAAGAACCATAGCATATGTAAACACCAGCATGGTCAGGTGTCACAGGACCTATTGAGAAGCTGGCATGGGACCCCCCATGATGAAATTCTGCAGGAAGCTGGAAAGAGCCATTGATTATTTGTGAAGTCAAAATGAAAGTGTCAAACATAATCTCTGAACGACACTCTAGGGTCATCTTCTCTCCTGATTTTATCAGGGGAGTTGATAGGACCAATAGGAAAGGATTCCTGTAGATTCCTGTAGAAAGAGAGAGATTGTGAGTAAGAACCTGACCCCAATCTATATATCCCAGAAAATCTATGATTCTCTACCTTAACCTGGTCTTCCTGTCAGTATCCTAGTGTCCTTGTCTGTGTTTATGTCAACTTTGTACACAAACTTTTTCATCTTTCTCTGATCATTTCTGACTTCTGTGACTCTGGTAGCAGTACAGTATTTTCTCACTGGCTTATTGAGATAAAGTGTCTCCTGAACCAGTCTATTGGAGCCATTATTGCCCTTTTTTTCTATATTCAGGGAAGGCAGAAAACATGGCAAGCTTTAGGCTGGGTTCTTTTATGATTCCATTTAATGATACTTTTGAATGACTATAATCATTGGCAAGGTAAGATAATTAGTAGTGAAGGTAGGTATTATAAAATCTCTTCTGGCCTTTTCTATGGTTCAAAATTCTGTAAGGCTATTGAAATATGACATCATGAGTATTATTTCCTACAATAAATGAATGTATTGCTTTCCTGACTTAGTGACCTCTACACTTCCCTGCCCAGTTCTTAAATTGGCCTTGACATTGACTCTGGTCTTAGTTTCCAATTGCTATCATAACAATTCATGACAAATATGATTCTTAAAAAGAACACAAGTGTTGTGAAGATCAGAACTCTAAAACAAGTCCAAATAGCATAAATAAGTGATCTGCAGGGATATGTTACTGCTGAAATCACTAGGTAAGTATTCATTACTTTGTACCTTCCAGTTTCTAGAGGCCTCATGCTTTTCTTGGCACTTGGACCCTTCCTCCACTGTAAGAGTTAGCATTAGGATGTCTCCCTCATGTTTTCTT
Organism: Microtus ochrogaster; assembly: GCF_000317375.1. Lineage (NCBI taxonomy): Eukaryota > Metazoa > Chordata > Mammalia > Rodentia > Cricetidae > Microtus > Microtus ochrogaster. Next base: position 2,827,575 of record NW_004949145.1, read on the forward strand.
CTTCTTATAACAGTATTTTTTCTCATTTAGTTTTATGGTCCCTTGTGTTTCTCTAGAGCCTGGATAATTAAGGCTATTCTCCTATCCTGATGTCAAACTGTTAATACCTGAATTCCATCTTGAAGCCCAAATTATCCCTGACTTAACACTACTTAACACTGTCTTAACATTCATGAAGTCTCAGGGATAAGAAAATACATGTCCTTGGGTTTATGGTTTGCTCACCAAGGTATCCAATCACCTGTGTTGAATATTACTTTGTGATGCTGAAAATCTGCCTAAAATTAATCCTGAAAATTCTATTGTGTGGAGATTTGAGGAAATGAAATGACAATCCAAACGTGATCTCTGACCTGAAATTATGATCTCCAGAGGGTCACTGTGTGATGAGAGTTCACTAGGACATTGACAATTATTATCATAGCATCTGTAGGTTCCTGCATATACTTGTGTCACAGGACCCAGGAGAAGTCTCTTTTGGAATATTCTGTCATGGATCTGAGGGATAGGTTCTCCATGTTCTTTATATAGCCTGAATGTGTTATACTTATTAGAGTCACAATGAATTTCCACATGCTGTCCTTTAGGAACTACAGGGCTTGGCCAGGCAGACAGTGAAGGCTTGTCATGACTTCCTGTGGGAATATGCACAGAGTAAAATATTTCATGATCCCCCTTTATTCCTGACATTTGAGTCTCCAATTTTCACTTTTTCAGGGTCCTTTATACAACAAGTTTCTCTGAATTGCAACATCCCCATTTCAGAGTTAGAAGCTGAAATACTCAGGGGAATCAGGAGGTGAACAAACATTATATGTACTGGAAAGTTGAAACTTGCAAAGTTCAAAAGTGATCCTTTCTATTTCTGCAGAAACTGGTCCTGCTGAATTTTAAGAGATGGTATCTAACACCAGTTTATTTGCCTGCAAGTTATATATTCCCAAGAAAAGTCGTAAACACAACAGTGTCATTTTCATGTAATGAGTGTCCCCTAACTACCACAACATAATGTATATCATTCTATGCTAAGATACATTAACTGAGAATTATTTGTAAGTATTAAATAATGAAGTAAGTTTGGTCATAAAATGTAATCTAAAAAGAAATTCATCAGATGAAAATAGAAAAGATTAATCTGTGAGAAGACAGATGGAAACTGTGGCCACTAAGAAAGAAGAAAAGGTATGCTCTTGATTCAACTTCGCTGTCTCTAGAAATCTAACACTACTCGGATTAAAATTAAATTGTAAGCATGCCAGACCTCAGGAATGAGGGTGAGACAGACCAAAAAATAAAGAAAATCTACAACAAAATAGGAGGAATGAGTCCTTCTAACTACACTGTCCCTTCTAACTACACTGTATATATATAGTATATATAGTTATATAACTACACTTATATAACTTGCAGGCAAATAAACTGGTACAACAATAACTGTATTGTTGTACAGACATATGTACTGTTGTACAGAGATAGGGATAGCTTAGAGGCACACATATAGTTTCCACACCATTTCAAGGCTTCTTGTATATGAAACTTCAAGAGTATAGTCTTCTCTGACACTTGGGTCACTTAATGATAAAAATGATTTCAACTTATGATTGTCAGCCCATGAATCTTGGTTGTTGTTCTTTATTTAATGGTGTATGTTCACTAGGAAAGAGACAAATAGCAAAACACTTCAGTGAAGAGTATGTAGACTCCAGCCAGTATAGATATCTTACAACACTCCTCAGTAGAGGTGATCAAGGATGCCAATGAGAGACTGGCCCTGATTGTGAAGTATGTCCAGTGATCTTACTGATCGAGAAGCCCAGGTAGCAACAACATATGATCTTAAAACAGAAGAAGTAAGCTAGTTAAACTACCAAAATTGACATCAAGGTCATCCTGTTCAGGACTACAACCAGTTTTCCCAAGTTCATTCTCAAGTTAGACTAAATAGTAAAAAAAAAAAAAAACAAACAAATTTCAATAGTATACTTGATACAACAGGAGAATGAGTGAGGCTAGATCAGGCATTATATAGTCTTATGTGTAAATACAGAACCTGAATGAAAAACAATGAAGAATGACAAGATTTCTTTTTGATAGCATTCAATATCAAATTATCAGTCGTAAAAATTCAAGAAAGAATAAAAGATTATAGAGGCTTTCTTGAGTGTGTAAGGGAGGAGATAGAACTAGGATGAGTTTAGACAGGGGGATAAATGTAATTAAAACACATTGTATAAAATTATAAAAGAATCATTAACATATTAAGAGAAAGAAATAACAGAACTAATTAAAAAACAGAAACAACATAGAGAAGCAATGATATCACACTGTTGAAAAGAAGTTAAATGAACATGATCAGGTCCAAGAAGGTCCAACCACTATTGAATTGAAATAATCAGAATCACAGAACATATTTTATCATAAGAGATCCTGATATCAGAATGAAAAAAGAAGTAAAAACCAAATGAGGGGCTTCCAGTACAGTTACTGTCAGACTTCAGAGCAAATATCTACAGGTCATAAGAAACAAGGATGATGCATTCAATGAAGTGAGTGGAAAGAAACCCCGCCTATAAATATCAACAACACTGACCTTCAGAAATAGAGTTAATGAATTTCTCAGAAAACCTGTAGCAGAGTTCAATAAGCACAGGAAATGCTGTGAAGTTACTCAAACATAAAGAAAAGGCTGCTAATGAGTTACGTGGAAACATCTTCATGTAGAGAATGTAGAATAGTTCACTAAAAGCAAGCCAAAATAAGAGGTATCAATACTGTGCTGGTGATATACAAATTTTATCATTTGTATATATGTTTGAAGACAAAAACAGTAACTTCAATGGTTTGTCAAGTGACAAACATACAAAGTCATAAATTACAGCATCAAAATTTCAAAATATGTGGAGGTGATTAGGTTAGAGTATTGCAAAGTAGATTTTAAAACAATTGATAAATCTCCATGTTTTTGAACCATACCTTTAATCATAGTCCTTGGGTGACAGAGGCAGGCCAATATCTGATTTCATGGTCAGTCTGGTCTACAAAGTGAGTTCTAAGATAGTGAGAGCTACACAGAGAAATCCTCTCTTGAAAAGATGAAAAATGCTTATCTGAACAAAGTTGATGTCTTTCTCATCCAGGGGCAGTGTCTGGGACAATCTCAGACAGATCTGAGAGGCTGGATTCTGGAGTCATAACTTCACAGTTCAGAAGATTCACCAAGGAGTCATTTACAGAAGCCACAAGACAACACACTGTAATTCTGATCTCCTGCTATAATAAAACCTATTTATTGGGATGGGTAGTAACTCAAGATTTTAACAGTGGACTCACCTGCTTGTGCCAACATTCTCAGGACTAGGAAGGAGCCTGAAAAGAAAAACTCATGATGGTGATCTATCTCCTTTCAACAGCCTTCATACATTAGAATTAGAGACTTCTTTGTTAAAATGAACTCGTTAACCAATATCCACCATGGAAGCCAGTGTTTCTGCTGTGGTCAGTTCCAGTTTCCTAGGCTAATATTTCCACCCTGGCATCCCACCCCGTGTATTCCCAGTAGGACTCACCAATCCACACAATGCTTTTGAGCACAGAGAGCATGGTGCTTCTTTAGGTCACAAGAGGCAGAGCCGGAATAAAACATACAGGATGTCATGAGAGTCTTGAATTATCTATCTAACCACAGCACGGAAGACTAACCAACATAGCACATCCGCTTTCACCCCGTGTTTATGAGTTTTCTTCCAGACATGTTTTCTCTGTAACCTTGGCTAGTCGGGAATGCACTTTGTAGAGAAGGCTGGTTTTCAATTCAAAGATCTACCGGAGAGTGCCCCACAAGTGCTTGGATTAAAGGGGTGGTCTCCATAAAAGGGTTCACAAACACTCCCCATTTTACCATAGTCTCAAAAGAACACAGCTTTTCAGAAATTGTTTATTTATAAGTTGTTCAGCCATAGAATTTGCCATGATTACAAGTGAGTTGCATCCTGGACCCAAAACCTTTTCATTCAAATAGTTAACTATTTGAATATTGTACTAAATGTTTGCAAGTTGTTGCTTTTTAAATATGAGATGCAATGCCTCCTTTGTTGTTCTTTGCAAAATTTACAATGAATATTAGTCATGTTATAACAGCAATCCTAATGTGTCTATCAAAATGGTGATGCTGGTAATAATCCCATATTGGATTATAATTATTCAATATTTTACTTGATTAATTGTCTAGTTTATAGAATAATAAAATTCCACTTCTTTTTAAAAATCAAAAAATAAAGAAGTATATTTTTGCTTTAACTGAAAGTTCTTTTAAGATGTAGCATTAATATTTTTTAAAAAATTTATTTTATATTATATGTGAGTATGTGCATGTGAGGGCTGGTGACTTGTTAGGCCAGAAAAGGGCACTGATGAGATACCTTGGAGCTAGAGTCAAAGGCAGTTCTGAGCCTTCTAGTGTAGACATTGGGAACTGATGTTGTGTTGTAATGAGAGCGGCCGGCTGCATCCCTGCCACCCAGCTAGTTTATACCCAAAATAACCACACCAAATTGTATTAATTAAATTATTGTCTGACCCATTATTTCTAGCCTCTTATCGGCTAACTCTCACATCTTGATTCAACCCATTTCCAATAATCTGTATGCCACCACAGGGTTATGGCTTACCGGGAAAGATGAAGCATGTCTGACCTGGTGGCTGGCTCCCTGGCGGCTCTCTGACGGTGCTTTCTTCCTCCCAGATTTCTATTCTGTCTTCCCCACCTACCTGAGTTTGCCCTATCAACTTGGCCAAGGCAGTTTCTTTATTTCACCAATGAAAATAACACATAGACAGAAGACCCTCCTACACCAAAATTGGGTCCTCTGCATGTTCAGAACACACTCTTCACCTCTGAGCAATCTCTCCAGCCCTACACCCTTACAATTCTTTACCACAAATCACAAATATATGTTTATTGTGTTGTACTGTTTCACTTTATTGTTTAACAGTTTCTGAAAATGCTTAATATGTTCAATTTGACAAGTTGTTTTGCCTTTTTTCTGATATTTTTATTTTGTAAGATTCATTCCTGAATTAATAGCATTTGTTTATTTATTTCTGTAAGACAGTAAATAAATGACAATGAACTTGGATAATAAGCTTAAATATTCTTTTGGGGTATTTCTAGAACAGTCTGTCAGAGGCCAACAGACTATAAGACATGGCAAAGAAGTATATGTTTAGAGTATATTATCAGCTATATTTTATCACAGAGTTAGATATGTTTATGCATTACTCTGTATTTCTAAAGGTACAGTTTTGTTAATATATTTTATATAAATTGTAATTATACATTTTCTCCTTCTCTTTCTCTTCTCAATGTCTCCTATAACCTCTTTTGATCTCTGAGATTCATCTTATCTTTAATTACATTTATATAACTACACATGCACACAAAGACACATACACTTATATTTATATTCTTAAATATGTAAATTGGATATGATTAGTCTTTATAATATTATTTTTATGTGTACATATTATTTATATGTGACTACATTTAGAAGAAATGCAATCTCATAGTAAATTCTCTATTCCTTCAGTTCTTACAATCTTTCTTCTATGCATTGCATGATGTACTCTGAGCCTTAGATGAAGGAATTCTGTTACAGAATGATCAGCTAAGAATGAACACCAAACAATCACCTGTTATCTGTATTTTTGTTGCTTTCTGGTTTTTAATGGTTTTTGTCTGAGGCTATAAGACGTTTGATGAGGTATAAGAACTATATCTGTGAGTACAAGGATAAATATTTAGATTGCAATTTATGAATTATGCTTATTTAACAAGTTGTAGTTGTATATTTCTTCAAGATTAAAATGACACTAGTCCTGGATAGTTGGTTGGTTTTCCAGAACATTACACTTTTTCCTCATATTTGTGAGGAATATTAGACAGCTATTTCTACTAATAAGGTATATGTTGCCCTATTAGACCCTTCTGGTTACTGTGCCATGCTGTCCTAAAGACACCAAACATGGCTTTAACCTTTTACTTTCAGAAATGTTCAAGCATCAGCAATAGCTTCCTAGTAATGCTTCTTGAAGGTTAATGGTCCAATACATCCACATGACTAGCTTTAAAAATAATTACTTATGTATTGGAGAGATGGCTCAGTGATTAAAAGACCTGACATGTAAGTCAGGTAACATGAGATCTATCCCAGGAAACAACTAACAGATGTAGAATAAGTACTGACTCCATATAATGATCCACTGACCTCTACATTTGTTGTAGAAAGCACCCCACCTTTACCCAACCAACCCCTACTTCGATTACCCCCAATCAGTAATAAATATATAAATAATAATAATACTTTAATAACTCTATTGTTGCTTCAAGATGTAAAGGGAAGTTGAGTGACCATCCTTGTGACAATAACATTTACATTTTTAGTTTTAATTTTACTGAAAATAATTTTTTCTCATATAATATATATTGATTATGGTGTTCCTTTACTCTGTTCCTCCAAGTTCTTCCATAACTCCTTCTCGTTTGGATCCACTCCCTTTTTGTATCTTCTTAGCTAACAAATAGGCTGCTAAGTGATAATGGTAAAATATGACAAAATAATATATGGTAAGAGAAAAAGCTAGCATATCAGATTTGGACAAGACAATGAAACAGGAGGAAAACAGCCTAAGAAAAGGCACAAGAATCAGAGACCCACTCATTTGGATCCTTAGGAATCCCACTGAAAATCCTAAGCTGGAAGCTATATCATACATGCAGAGGAAACTTGCAGGCCATGTGCAGGCTTCTCTCCAGTCTCTGAGTACATATGAGATTTGATCATGTGGAGTAAGAGTAGTGGTCCACAGGATCTTTTGTGAACAAATGACCTTTTCACTTGGGTTATATATCAGATATCCAGCATATCATATATTTAAATTATAATTCATAACAGAGTCATATTATAGTTAAAGTTGCACCAAAAATTATTTTTTGTTTTGTGATCATCACAGCATGAGGAACATGTTGCAGCCTTAGGAAAGTTAAAATCACTGATTCATAGTGTCTTCCTAACTTGGTGTCCTCCGTCCTCTCCGGCTCTTACCTTCTTTCTGTTTCCTCTTCATCTGGATTCACTGAGCTCTAAAGGAAGTGGTTCGATGGAGGCATCTATTTAGGACTGGGTGTTCAGGTTCTCATCTGAGTATAGGAGAAAGTCATCAGGAGTTATTATTGCTACTTTTACTTTTAAAAATCAGTAGTATTTCTTATAACCTAGGTACCTAGGCTATCTGTCCTCTGGTTCATGCTCACCTGAGCAGTGCTGGACATGTGTTCCATCCTGTGTAATTAATTGACCTTAAGTGAAACCACACATTGATCAATTACTTTCACAACCTTGTGTAATCAAAGCTCTAGCATAGCTTGTAGGCATGACACCAATGCATAAGTGTTTAAGACTGGGTTGGTCTTTATATAGGGAGTGTGAAAGGTACATTTGTGTGCCTAAGATGCTAGCACATAGGCTCTATGTGGGCTCCAGATCTGCTCCTCCATCTTTAATGAGTTGTGTTTTCTTTAGCAGTAGGATTTTGCTATTATTTTGTGAAGAGCAACCTTGGTTGGTCTTGGTAACATCTAGGATTTATGGATTCCCAGAGGACCCCTTTGGCCAGTATCTAAATTAGATGTAACCCATTACAAGTGCTGGAACTTTCTTTTGATAGCAAGAGTTAGAACTTTATCTTCTCCATTTTTAGACAATTTCATGTAAATTACTTTCATTTATTTAAGTATTTTAGTAATTTTAGTGCTGTAACAGGTTTTTTTGGGGGGGGGTTTGGTTTTTCGAGACAGGGTTTCTCTGTGGTTTTGGAGCCTGTTCTGGAACTAGCTCTTGTAGACCAGGCTGGTCTCGAACTCACAGAGATCCGCCTGCCTCTGCCTCCCGAGTGCTGGGATTAAAGGCATGCGCCACCACCACCCGGCTGTAACAGGTTTTAATACCCCTCGAATGGTCCTCAATTTTAGCTGTCTCTCCCCAGATTCCATCCCTTATTCTACATTCTATCTTCTGCTCCACTTGTTAGCACTATTATAGACCCCCGTTTTTAGTCTAACTTCCTTTACCAAGATGTGTCTGTACCTCTAGTCACTTAGACTATAATTATTCTCTGAATCTATAGATTTTATTTTGGTTATCTCTGACTTAACAACCAATATCAACACATAAGCAAATATATACCATATTTTCTTTCTGTATCTGGATTATTTCACTCAGAATGAGTATTTTCTAGTTTCATTCAATTGCTTGTGAATTCTATGATATATCCCATTTTTAATGACTAAATAATAGTTCATTGTGTAAATGAAAATTTTCACTATCAGTTATTCTGTTGAGGAACATCTACATTGTTTTCTAATGAAAACTATGATGAATAAAGCAGAAATGAACAAATCTGAGCCAGGATCTCTTTGGTAGAAATGTCTTTGGGAATATTCCTAAGGGTAACATCTAAATGTATCTAAAATATCTAAATGTATATTGATTCACATTTTCAAGAAGAACTAACTCTGATTTCTGCAGGGACTATACAGGTTTGCATTGCTACCAGCAACAGTTGAGCATTTTCTTGGATTTACTTCTTCACCAGCATGAGCTGATACTTGTTTTCTTAATCTTAGACAGTTGTAAGATGGGATTTTGAAGTAATTTTGATTTGGACAGTTCCTTAAGTGATTTTCAGCTCTTTGGGATATCTCTTTTTGAGAATTTTCCATTTCTATCTGTGCCTCATCTCAAAATAGGGTTATTTATTTATTTATGCTAGCAAGTATTTTGGGTTCTTTACATATTTTTGTTATGAGTCCTCTATTGGTTGTAGAGTTTATAAATGCCATTTCCCTTTCTCAAGAAAGCTGTCTTGTCTGAATGATGGTATCCTTTGTCCTGCTGAAGGTTCTCAGTCTCATGGGTTCCTACTTATTGATTGTTGTTCTTAGGGCATGTATTATTGGTGTTCTAATCATAAAGTTATTTCCTGTACCAGTGTGTCCGAATATTTTCCCCAGTTCTTCCTCTGTCTGGTTCAGTGTATCTGTTCTTATATTGAGGTCTTCAACCCATTTGAAATTGAGTTTTGTGCAAGGTCATAAGAATGAATCTATTTGCACTCTTCTATATTCAGTTGTCTTGTTTGAAAAGAACCACTTGTTGAAGATGATGCTTTTTTTCCCAGTGTGTGTTCCTTGCTTCTTTAGCAAAAACCAAATGTACACAGTTGCCTAGACTTATATATGGATCTGCAAGTTGATTCCATCAATGAACATGTCTGTCTTTGTACCAGTAATACTCTATGCTTGTCACTATAGCTCTGTAGTGAAACTTGATAGCAGGAATATTTAGACCTCCAGCAGTTCTTCATTGTTCAGCATTGTTTAAGCTATTCTGTTATTGTGTGTAGGTATGTATGTGTGTGTGTTCACATTTGAAGCTGAAAATTGTCCTCTTAAACTCTGAGTAACTGTATTAGAATTTTGCTGGGGGTTGTATTGAGTCTATAGATTACTCAGTTGGCAGAATGTCCATTTTCCTATATTTATCCTATTGATCCTCAATCGTGAGAGTTCTCTTTATCTTTTGATATTTCTTGAATTTATTTCTCCAATGACTTCATGGTTTCTGTCACACAAGACAGTAACTTGTTTCATTAGAGATACTAAATGATAATTTAAATTTTTTATGTCTATTGTGAAAGATGTTTTCCTCATTTTATTCTCAGTTTGTTTGTCATTTGTATATAACAAGGATACTGACTTTTGTGATTTAATTTTTTCTTTTCTTTTTTTTTCCTTTTTTTCTTCCACCTCCTCCCCTCCTACCATTTCCCTTCCTCTCCCTATTCCCCCTCCCACTCCAGTCCAAAGAGCAGTCAGGGTTCC
>NW_004949145.1:2838411-2839776 GCF_000317375.1 Microtus ochrogaster
TGTAGATTTTTCAGATCACTCATCTATACTATCACATAATCTGCTAATACAGATGCTTGAACATCTTCCTTTTCAGTTTGTATCTCCTTGCTCTCCTCAGCTGTCTTTTATTCTAGATAAGAATTTAAGCACTACATTGGACAGATACGGAGAGAGTAGACAAGTTTGTATTTTCCTTGATTTTACTGGAATCCTGTGCATTTTTCTGCATTAGGGTTGATGTTGACCATGTGTTTCCTATAGATTGCCTTAAGTTATGATCCTTGTATCCATGACACATTTTTTAAAAAGTTAGCACAGTCTTGAGAGTCCATGTTCATTTTTCAGGCCCTTAGTCTCGAGAAGCCAACAGTCACCATGAAAGCCAGACATTTATATAATAGAGGTAACCAAGCACAAAACATTGAAATTGAGTTACTGCTACCTATGCATAATGCTAAGGATGTTAGTCTATCATCGACTGTCCTAAATTCAACTAGTCTTTCTGTAAAGCGTGGGTCTAGTTTGTGTGGGAGCCCTGTCTTCCTTTGTAGCCCACTTACGTGTTTGTTATCTTTGATAAAAGGATGTTGGTATCCTGTGTGGCTCTTATGCAGATATAGTTTCAGTTAGCTTCATCTGCATGTAAGTTCACAACATCAGATATTTGTTATTGAGTAGATTGACCAACAGGATGTGTGAGGTTTGAGTTCCTGGCCACATATTTCTGTATTTGTTACTTCAAAAGCAAAAGAAATACTTTCTTTGTGAAATACTTAGTTCTCAGTTACTCTTGAATAGTCTCTTATAAAAGAGTAGAATTCTTCTCTTTATATTTCTGACTTTTAGGAATAGTTTTCTCAAGGAATTTATAGTGGTGATCAAATTCCTGCATCTCTTTTCACTCTAAATTTCTTTTTATTTTTTCCTTGCAGGGTTGCTTATGCAGCCCAGTGTATACCAGAATTCACTTCTGAAGAACAGACTGGCCTCAAATATGAGTTCATTCTTCTCCATCTTGCCCAACTCTGGATCCACATGTGTGCATCATACCACTTCTATTTAACCATTCTCCCTTTTATTTATTTAATTTATTTATTAAAGATTTCTGCCTCCTGCCTGCCACTGCCTCCCATTTCCCTCCCCCTCCCCCAATCAAATCCCCCTCCCTAGTCAGCCCGAAGAGCAATCAGGGTTCCCTGCCCTGTGGGAAGCCCAAGGGCCACCCACCTCCATCCAGGTCTAGTAAGGCGAGCTAAATAAGAAGGTGAACCCAAAGAAAACCATATAAGCATCCTCCTGAATAATAACCTTCATCAGGCGATGAAAGGAGACAGAGACAGAGACCCACATTGGAGCACCGGACAGAAATCTCAAGGTCCAAAT
>NW_004949145.1:2840866-2842166 GCF_000317375.1 Microtus ochrogaster
CACACACACACACACACACACACACACACACACACACGCACACACACACACTCACACATATGTATAAATATGCTGTAAAGATTTTATACTTTGTTAGATAACCTAAAATATTAATAAACTTTAAACTAAATACAGTAGCCTATTTTCTCAAAGAAATGACATGTACTTTGCATTGAGTTTTGATGTCATTATAGTTCCTTTTGCCTTGGGCATGTATTACACCAGGAAACTTGTTTCTCTCAAAGCATATTACTTTTCATTGTGCATAAAATAAACTGCTTGGGATCAGAGTCAAGAAGTCTGTAACAGTCAGGCTAACTAAGTAATGATGAACTGTGTTTCCTCTTCACCTCTAGAGGATGATTTCTCTGCATTTGCAGGGATTGCCATAGCTGGCAACAAGTTTAAGGTCCAAGACCTCAGGGGAGGGTAGAAAGTTTTCTTTAAATAGAAATTAAGGATTCATGAAACCCCTCACAGGATTCATGACCATAAGTGAGCATGAAATTAACACAAATTTTAACCTGTATTATAGACCAAATCATTGCACAGTTATCAGATGTCTACTAAGCTTCAAAGTATGAGGAACAAAATACCCAGAACAACAGCTCTGCCACTTTATTCACATAGAGCCAGTGTATGGAGAGCTTATAAAGGGAGATAAAATGCCTGTCGATTGTTCTCCAAGCCAGAACAATAAGATTTTGCTTGCAACCTCTCAGGTAGGAAAATACAAAAAAAAAAAATCAAGGAGAGAGAGAGAGGGGGGAGGGTGTAAATGTTCTGCTGGATGCATCTTGCCAGGGAGGCCAAATGAACTTTACAGTTGCTCAGATTCCAGGATGGTCACACCCATTTAGAATTCACCTTCCAAACCAATCTGAGTGGAGCCATTTTATCCAGCTACACCACTCTTGATTATATGCATGAAGGGATTGTAAGTCAACACACCCTGGATACAGTAGCACATTCATTTATAGATCCGCCAGGTAATGACAGTTGCTGTGTGTTCGTGTGTGCAACAGATATGTTGTGTACAGTGGCCAGCCTCTCTCACCATGTACTTCCCCAATTCTCTGGCTCTTTCATTTCTTCACTGCTTCCCCTTTTGTGTTGTTTCTGGAGATCTTCAAGTGGCTGATGTAGATTTGGTAAGTTGCCAGTTTGTGGGAGGATTTAGGGAGATAAGTCACTTTTGAATACGATCAAAATAAATTGTATACATGTATGAAACAAAATTCTCTGGTAAATGAATGGAACTTGAAAAGTTCATCCATCCTTAGTGATTAACCCAGGAAGA
>NW_004949145.1:2842798-2845270 GCF_000317375.1 Microtus ochrogaster
GAAAGAGGGGGAGGAAGAGGGAGGGAGGGAGGGAGGAAGGAAGGAGTGACACACTGGCTGGCAGTACTAGCTGGACTTAGTAGTATAATAACCAACAGGATGAAGTTGGCAGGATATGTGGTTGGGCAGTTCTGATAGTGGTCTGAAGGGAGCGAATGGGGTGGATTTGACTAAGAGATATCGACTGCATACAGATATTCATGCAATAACTGTCAGATTTTAGAGTTTATAAATTTTAAGAAGAGTGGAGAGATACATTGAAGAATTTAAAAGGATGAAAGGGAAGGGAGAAATGTTCTAATTATATTATAATCTAAAAAGCAAGACGACAAGAATATTGTCTGTATGTATCAAATATTTGAAAATAAATAAATGATAAGTGTTTTCATTAAAAAAACATGGTATATACTCACTTATAAACTGATATTAGCCCTAGAGTAAAGGATAACCATCCAGTAGTCTAAAGACCTAAAGAATCTAAGTAACAAAGTGACTTGGGATGGCATAAATCTCATTGTGAAGGGAGAATAGATAGGATGGCATAAATCTCATTGTGAAGGGGGAATAGATATCAGAGGTAAATGTGAGGGAGGGGTCTTGATGGGGTGGTCACGGGAACAGTAGAGAGATCGGGTGGAAGGAAGCTGGATAGAGAGAGTAATGGGAACAACTGGAATCAGGAGCATCTCTGGGATGAACTTGAAACCTAGTGCAATGAAAACTCCCAGAAATCTATGCGTGTGATCTTAGCTAAGAATTCTCTTGATGGAGGATTCAGAGCCTCAACCAGCCACGTCCTGTTACTAGACAAGACCAGTGGAGCAATTGGGACCCCAACCAGTTGCATAACTTTGACCTACAATTTGCTTTGCCTACAAGATATGGTGGAGGAAAGGTGGCACCGAAATTGTGGGAGTGGCCAACCAATGACTGATCCAAATTGAGACCTGTAACATGAGAGGTGGTTTTTCCCTAATACTGTCTGGGAGGCATGAATCCAGAGGCTGGTCAGCCCAGAGATCAATGATAGAACCAAACATGACTGGAAAAATTGTCAGTGAAATGATTCTTTATGTTATTCTTCTATGTTCATAGATTTTTGCCTAGCCCAGCTGTCTTCAAAGAAGCTTGGATAAGGAACAGATGGAAACATGCAGAGAACTACATCCAAACCTTTGGCAGACTAAGGGAATGCATTGGAAGAGAAGGGTGAAGGACTGTGAGAGTCAGGGTGGCAAAGTACAACACAAGAAACTACAGAATTAACTATTCTGAGTTCACAAGGGGTCATAGAGACTGAACCACTAAACAGAGAGCTTGTAAGGGACTGATCTAGGGTCCCCACACATGTTACAGTTGTTCAGCTTGGTCTTCTAATGTGTCTCTGACAGTGTTATGTACTTTTTAGACACTTTTCTCTTACTGGGTTGCCTTGTGCAGCTTCAATAGGAGAGTAGGTGCCAGGGCTTACTGCAACTTGATATACTCTGGCTGGATGATACCCATGGGAGGCCTGCCCTTTTCTGAATAGAAAGGAGGAGAAGTTGAATGGGGAGATGGGAAGTTGAATGGAAGGGCTGGGAGAGAAAACCATGATTGGACTGCACAAATATTAATTATTAAAAATAAATTAAAAAGGAATTTTTCTTCAAATAAAAAATCTCATGTTAAGGATACCATTTTATTCCTTCTCCTGCCCTTCTTTCTAGATTTCTCTCTCTCTCTCTCTCTCTCTCTCTCTCTCTCTCTCTCTCTCTCTCTCACACACACACACACACACAAAACCATGTAGATATACGTCAATACACATTTGTATTTATACTTTATATAAATACAATACTTTATATGTTAACCTAAAAATTTAATAAAAATGAAAAAGTTAAAATGTAATTTTAAATCTAATTTTTACATCTAAAATTGTGCAGTATTTACCATTTAGAATCTGGCTTACTTTGCTAAACATTATTTCCATTTACATCTATTTTCTTGAATTAGATTTTTTTATATTGCATAAAATTTTCAAGTCACATGATAGTAAAGCACCTCTCTGCTCCATTCTTTGAAGACAATTTCTATTAAATAGATTTCAAATAACATTCCTTCTTTGGGATTCTCACAGTCTCTGTAACCTTAACTCTCGGGAAGATGAAGCAGGAAAACCCACAGTTGTAGGGTACTTAGAAAGTTCCAGCTTCAAATCAAAAGACAGACAGACAGAAACACAAAAATGTACCCCACAGTACTGGTATTAAAATCCAAAAGGGAACATATGGGGTAATGTCCTAGATGTATTTTTTTGTCAACTTGACACAAGTTATAGTCACTTGGGAAATAAGACTCTGAATCAAGAAAACACATCCACATGATAAGTCTATAGTCAAGTCTGCTGCTGGGCATTTCCTTTGAAAGACCCTCAGATAGTGTCTTTCTGTCTGGGGAGACCCTTCCCAAGGAGCAGCGAGACCATTTGTG
>NW_004949145.1:2845675-2858135 GCF_000317375.1 Microtus ochrogaster
TCTTTCATCTGGTGCTAAGCTGCTTAGCAAGCTGGACAGGGGTCTTTCACCTTGATTCATGGTTGATGGGAGAAGGTTTAGACTACTGTGATGGTGACACTATTTGTCAGGCCACCCAAAATTGTACAAGAAAGTAGGCTGAACAAAGCATGAGGAATGATCCAGTATGCGATGAACCTTTATTGTATCTGCTTCAGTTGCTTCCTACTTTGGCTTGACAGTTTGGATTGTGATCTGGGGTTGTGTAAGAAATGTAATCCAAACAGATATTTTACCCCAATTAGCTTTAGGTCATGGGGTTTTATAATAGCTATAAAAATCATATTTAAGATTGTTCCTGTGTACATACTCTGTATGACTCTGGTGAAATGTGAGCAAACATTTGTTGATCCCAGATAGGGTGCCCATGACAGATCCAATAAATGATCCCCCTAGGACTATTTTGGTGAACTAATGCATTTACTAGGATTATTTACAGGATCATGATGATATGGGTGTGAGTGCTTGCTCAGAGATTCAACAGTCTGGCCACTAACACATTTTAATAAAGCAGAGACTTTCATTCATACCCTGACAAAAGGTATACATCTGGGACAAGGGATTCCAAAATGCAGCCTCCAGACACCCCACTCAGGTGATTCTAAAGGCAAGCTCCTAAATTTACATTCTGTCTATATGAAAGCAGAAGGCCATCTGGTACAAAGGAAGCTTTTATTTATAGAAACAGAAAGAGCAGCTTTCCTAAAATTATACATGACCAGTCAATTACAAAAATGAACCACTAGCAAGCTTTAATATTTCAAGTACAATTTTGATTTATAGTTCTTTTACGCACAGAAATTTAAAACTTTTAAACATAAATGTAGCCATCAATATAACACTAACCATCCTAATGAATGAGGAGATCATTAAAGGTGGCTGTACCTCATTAACCTTGTGCCAAAATGGGTAGTCAATTGGAGGGTCTTCTCTGCTTTGCTATCATAATTACACATACATTTTTGGGGAAGGCATTGGTGAATCTGTGTGTGAGTCTTGTAGACTTCAGGATCTTCCTGATACTTGTGAGGTTTTGTTTACTACCTGAATCTTAATAATTCCTCTTCCAATAGGCTTTGATTGAATGAGTTAATTTTTCAGGAGAACAGTAAATAGAAATATGGGAGAAGCAGATGGTGTCTTACCTGAGTCACATTTTAGAAAATATTTTTCAATAGAGAAGTCTATATTGAAAGATTAAGGAAAGACATGGAATCATCAGATGCCTCTGATGAAAGAAGATTTTGACAAAGAGCATTTTGGACACACAGAACAGTATATGCTAAAACCCAGTGTTAAGTGTGGGCTTCTGGAAGGATATCAGCAGTAGTCAAAAGTCAAAATAGGAAAATGGGTGTGATTATGATCAAAATATAGATACATATAAGAAAATGTCATGAGAATCAGTGTGTTGTATAACATTATTACGTATTAATAATATATACCAATAAAAATAATCAGCCTCTTGCTGATATGGAATTCAAGTATGTCCAGAAAATACAGCTAGTTAGGCATTACAGGTTGACATAAATGAAAAAGATTAAATAGAAGGTATATTGACTTATGTCCAAAGGAAAAGTGATAACCATAATACTTTTAAATAAAGAAAATCCACATTCAGTTCCATGCTGGAATAATGATGGATGGTCCTGAAGTTAGAGACCTCTGCCCTATGATTCCAGCAATTGTTTCATTGCATTTGTTAGTTTTTGCTGCCAAAAGGGCTGTGTTCTCCACAGAAGAATTCTTCATAACTTCCTTTAGAACTCATGTCCTATAGACAGTCTTTGTTCTCAACTTATCATTTCATAACTCCATGTAAACACTGGTATCTGTAGTTAATTCCTGAGGCTTCTGGAATTGGGTATGATCAATTGTTGTTTGAATGTCCCCTGAACAAATTCTGTGTATGCCACCTCCATCATTTCTTTTCTTTCATGTTCCTAGAAAGAGGTAAATGTTAAGTGATGTTGTATGCACATGTTATTACAGAGCATGAGGGAATCCAGGCCTCATCGTATACGGAAGAGAGTGGGTACATGAGGGCCTACCTGTTGCATGTCCTTCTTGGTCATAGATGGCTGCATTTTTAGGGACAGAAGTAATTAGTAACATCTAAGAAAGCATTACTGCAAGTTCATTTCAAATACCAATGTATTAATGAGAGATATGGTAAAACCCAAGTTGGCTCTTCTTACCCAGAGCAGAGTCAGCTGTTCTGCATCTCTGTGTTCTAAGCTCCATCTCTTCATATTGCTACACTACTAGTTCTCTCTTCAGTGTTCCTTCTCTTTCTTTCATAAAACTTCTCCTGGATATTAGCCTGCTTTGAATGTGAATATACAGTAGAGGTCTAGTCCCTAGTCTGAGGGCTGAGAGAAAGAACAAGGCTTATCTTTTCTATTGGTAAAGCCCTACTTCAGTGACCCTGTCCTGAGCTAAGTAAATGAAGACCACACACCTGCATTTCTCCAGGCTCAGTTTCTCATGCTACTCAGATGACACTCACTGACTCCTTCCCGATACTTATTCCTTTTGGCAGAGCACCGAGAGTGAATGATGAACATGAGGAAGACAGCCATCATCAAAAATGACACTCTAATCAGAATATGCAGGAGTCCGTGATTATCTGCTGAAAGATATGAATCCAATAAGTTGTCAGTCTTAGGACTAGTGTATTAAATTGCCTAATATTTAATGATAGAAGGATAAGTAATAGACTATTAATTTTTAGGACAAGATTCTTGAAGAAGAACTGCTCTTATTCAGCTAAATGCACACAGTGTTAAAGTGACTCCTAATGGCTTTTCTTTAGACTACTATATTAATGTGTCACTCAGGGAAGTTTCTATTTGCAATAGGTGACCAGTACAGATACCCACAACTTGCTAAACTGCAGAAAATAAAACACTGTGGAATGCTTGGCTCTAACTGGGACATTTACACCACTCCCACTTCTACAAATCTTCATTGTTCATTGTGGAAAACAGTTGGGTCAAAATTAGCTAAATGAGCTTGATTATAATTACCAAGAAGACTGTGTTGTGAACTCAGGAAGACTGTAGTGGTATTTTGAAGAGGGATTCCCTTTGTATGCTGTGAATACCATTGGTTAATAAAGAAACTGTTTTGGGCCTGTGATAGGGTAGACCAGAGTTGGGCGGGGGGAGGACTAAATGAATGCAGGGAGAAATAATGCGGAGTCAGAGAGAAACCATGTAACCTTGCCAGACACAGGTGCTGGAAACTTTACCCAGTAAGCAACAACCTCGTGGTGATACACAGATTACTAGAACTGGGTTCAATTAAGATATAAGAGTTAGTCAATAAGAATCTATAGCTAATGGGCCAAGCAGTGATTTAATTAATACAGTTTCTGTGTGATTATTTCGGATGACTGGGAAACAAACAAGTGGCTTTCCTACAATAACATTTCATTTGTAATTAATAAGTAAAGTTTGCCTGAAGATCAGAGAGTAAAACGGCCCCACTGGTCAGCCTTACAGACCAGGCAGTGGTAACACATACCTTTAATTCCAGTAATCACATTAGTTTGTCACAGAAACATGGTGATGCACGCCTTTAATCCTAGTGGTACATGCCTTTATTCCCAGCCCTGAAGAGGATTATAAAACGGGAGAAGACAGCTCTCAGACACAGTATCATTCTGGGATTCATGGAGTCAGGATCACCATTTTGGACTAGGTTGAGGTAAGAGTCAGTAGCTGGCTGCTTTGCTTTTCCGACCCTCAGGTTGAACCACAATTTCTATCTCTAAGTTGTTATTAATCATGCCTCATAGGAAAGTTGCATGTTTGTACTCAAAAGCAGTTGTGACAGCATGCACAAGATCAGTAGATGCTCAAGCCAGACCAAATCCCATCATGCAGTGGGGATGTGGACATCAAGTCCCACTTTTAGTCAAGGAGATATAGGCAAACAATAACTGCTGGGAAAATTAGTTTCAAGAGTGTTGCTACAAGTAAGGTGGCCATGCACCACTGGTAGGTCACACATCCACGAATATATGGGCATCACAAATTGAACTTCATGGATAAAAAATATAACAGAGTTTGGTAGGTAGGTCCAGGAGGAGTTGAGAAAGTGAGTGAATATGATCAAAGCACATTGTTTAAATTTATCAAAGAAATAATACGTATAAAATTATGAAGAATAAGAAACTAGATGGCATATGTCATATTACTATGTGTTCTGTGTTTTAGCATATAAAATTCTCATAGTAAATATAATATGTATTATATATATGATATCAATGGCAGTAACGAGGAACCTTTCAAAACACCCCAGGCACTACAAAATGTTTTATGATTATTCTTTAGCTATATGTTCCTATGGCTTCAGAGTATAAAATCCTGAGCAGACAGTCCTTAACCTTGCATGAAGAATTGTGCAGGAATACACACACACACACACACACACACACACACACACACACACACACACACACACACAAAACAGCAGGACTCATGGCAATGCTTCTTTCAAACTTCCTATGGGATTTTTCTCTCCATCATCAGTAGGATGCTTTTCACACATAGCTTTAGGATTTTATTAGTGTCAAAACATGAGATACTGATGAGGTTTTCTTACCTATGACAGGAAGGTAAAATGGGTCACTTGGGGATGACCACACATTGCAAGAGTTCCTGAAAGAGCCATAGCATCTATAGTTCTCTTCCTGTATTACAGGATCAAGAAGGAAGTTGGCCTGGAATGTTCCATTGTGACTCTGAACTGCAGGCAGTCCAAGTACTTGAGGCACCCCTTTCCTGGACAGATGGAACATGTCAAAATTATGGTCAGAGGTGCAGGACAAGGTCATGTTCTCTCGTGGCATCACCACCGGGCCCATCATGGCTGACAGAGTAGGTTTCTTGTATAAACCTGGAAGGAAAGGGGCAGAGACAGTTAGAGGGGCAGTTCCTTATCAGTGTGCGCCTTAGTGTTCCATTTTCCTGCTTCCATTTCTGTGATCTCTCTCTCTCTCTCTCTCTCTCTCTCTCTCTCTCTCTCTCTCTCTCTCTCTCTTTCTCTACATTTCTCCCTGCTTCTCTACTCCTCTCCCTCTGCCTTCTTCAATCTTATCTGTGTCTCTGACTTCACTGTGTTACACAAGTATTCTTTCTACCATTTTTCTTTTTGAGAGTTTCTTTGTCTAGTTGCATTCATTGGATCATGACTTGTGTCTTTTAGAAGTTTTTTATTAATTTATTTTAATAGTATTTATTAATTGACTTGATTATGAAATTCTTTTACATACAATGTATTTTGTTCATTTTTACAAACCGTTTTGCTTTCTTTTTTTCTGTTTTGCTTTCTTAAAGTAAAATAGAGTTTCTTATTTCATGCCCTCTTTGTCTTTTGTTGTTTCTATATATATCTACATATTTATGATAGTGTATTATTTATCATATTAACACTAGTATTTTATATTGTTCTTCAACTGCTTCTGATTCACTTCTCTTTCCCACGTGTTCTTCCTTATATCTTCAGGTTTTTCAAATGTTTTTTTTTTCAATCAAAGGGTTTAATTAGAGGTACTTATTATTTTGTTTTAATTGGGACATAAAGCAATGGACTTCATTAAGACATCATCATACAGTCCATTCTGTTCATTTTCTTCCCACCCTATTCCTGTATGCCACATTTGCTGGTTCTTCCTGGCATTGACCCTTCCATGGCATATGCATTCCTCCTATTTTCCTATCCCTCTTTGTTAATCTCCTTCCCTTTCTCATGGTTTGTTACCAATTTTATGACCTATAACTCCCTCATTCTATGTATATTAAAAATGTAGAATCTGACTTCATTCTATGTAATTCATTTTCTATCTTGTCTCTTTTTCTGTATCTGTGTTAATGAATCTCTCTTTTTAAAGGACAGAATATTCCATAAATGTGTTTGTTTCCCTTATACAGGGGCCATGATGATCTTCCCTCCTTTGTAATATATTTACTGTTCAAGTATAATCTATCATCTGCCTCCCTATCTCTGCTTTGAAATATCCAATATTTGCCATTATTACTTTAACTTTCAAATATTTCATTCAACCTTAAGACTTTTTGCAGGTTTTCTCTTTGCACACATGTAATGCTTACTATTTTCTCAACCCTTTCTATCTCTGAGTCTTTCTCTCAGTCTCCCTTCCTGATGTATTATTTGCATTTATTTCCATTTCTCTGTATTATTTGTGTCTGTGTATCCCAGGCAGAACCACTATAGTATTTCTTTTACCCATCCCAGATGACTTTGTTTGGAACATGGGCTGACAAGAGTTTGGAAATGTAGAGAACAGAGAGCGACTGGTGGTCTGCTCAATTCCCAGGGTTACGCTATCTTTGGATGAATAAACAAACAACCACAAGAATGGAAGAACAGTCAAACTAGATAGAAATTTTATGGGTGTGATATGTACCAAGACCTCAGATCTCATGAAGAACCAACCACACTCAACATATAAACTTGGCTAAGACACACAATAATGTCTATGTCTCCAGAAGATGTCTTTTTTATATTTATTTATTATGTATACAATGTTCTGCCTGCATGTGTCCCTGCAGGCCAGAAGTTGGCACCAGATTTTATAACAGATGGTTGTGAGCCACCATGTGGTTGCTGGGAATTGAACTCAGGACCTGTGGAAGAACAATCAGTGCTCTTAACCACTGAGCCATCTCTCCAGAAGATGTCTTGTAGAGGTAGAAAGTAAACAAAATTCTGAATTGTAGAGGACATTGAATATTAGTAGAAGGATGATATTGTCACATCAAGCTCATCAAGTTACTCCTTTCTCTTTATATCTGGTTATGGATTCTTTGACATTCCTACATCTGTGCTTTACATTATAACTAATGGTCTTTTCTTGTGTTTTCGTTTTCATTGTCTATGTCAGTAATATACTTCCACAGGCTGCCTTTCTCTAAGTTTCCAACCCTCCTATTTCCCACAACCTCCCAGGACTTCTAGTCTATGGAATAACTGTTCTGCATCACAGAGAGGATTAGGACCAAGTAGCACCTTCTTACCTGTGATCTTTATGTCAACAGAGTCACTGGATTCAGACCACTCATATGGTGTTTGGTGGTAAGAACCATAGCATGTGTAAGTCCCAGCATGGTCAGGTGTCACAGGACCTATTGGGAAGTTGGCATAGGACATCCCAAGATGAGATTCTGCAGAGAGCTGGAAAGAGTCCTTGATTACTCCCATTCTATGTGAAGTCAAAGTGAAAGTGTCAAACATAATCTCTGAATGGCACTTCAGTGTCACCTTCTTTCCTAATTTTACCAGGGGAGTTGGTAAGGCCAAAAGAAAAGGCTTCCTGTAGATTCCTAGGAATAAAAAATTGTGAATATGAACCTGCTATCAATCTATGTATCCCAGAATTCCTATGCTATTTTCCCCCTTAATATGTTCTTCTTGTTAGTGTTTTAGTGTCCTTTCCTTTTCTGTTTATATGTCTGCTTGGTACACAGATTCCCCTATCTTTCTCTGATTATTTCCCACTTATTTGGCCCTGGTAGCAGCACAATATTTTCCAATTGACTTATTGTGAGAATGTGTCATTTGAACCTGTCTACCATAGCCGCTGCTGTCCCTTCTTAAGTTCAGGGAATTCAGAAAACATGGCAAGGATTTTGATATGCTCCTTCATGAGTCATTTCTAACTACCTTTGCCAAGTATAATCCTTGACAAGATATGAGAATCAGTAGTGAATGTAAGTATCAGGCAGATACTTCTGACCTCTATGGTTCAAACTTTTCTAAGGCATTCCTGATCTAGAATCATTTGCATTGTTTCCTTCTAACATGTTGATGCATTACCTTCCTTCCTTTAATATTTTCTGTACATCCTTTCCCGAGCTTTTAAGTTGTCCTTAATATGGGTCTCTGTATTCCTACCAGTCACTACAATACATTTATTACAAATGTGACTCTTAAAGAGAACACAAGTGTTCTTGTGGCCAGAAATCAGAAACAAGCTCAGGTAGCATAAATCAATTTTCTGCAGGGATATGTTACTGCTCAAATCACTAGAAAGGAATCCATTTCTTTTTGCCTTCCATTTTTTAGAGGCCCAGTGAATTTCTTGGCACTTGGAAACTTGCTCAACTATCAGAGTTAGAAGTAGGGTGTCCCCCTGACAATGCTTTTTACTGCAAACAAGTGAAGCAACTGCATTTTACTTATTCTGTTTCATCAACACTTGTGGTTCTGCAGAGTCAGGATAATTGAGGATATTTTCCCATCCTGATGCCATCTTGTTGATAATGAGTTTCATCTTCAGGCACAAATTTTTCTTGTTTTATTCAAGACTCATTAAGCTTCAGGGAAAAGAATATACATGTCCTTGGGTATATTGTTATGCTCATCATAGTCTCCAGTTCCTTGTGTTGAATATTCCCTTATAATTCTGAGACTCTGACTGTTTTACAAATTCTAAGGTGGGAATAGTTGGTGGAATGAAAATACACAACAAATGATGTGGAAAACAAATATGATCTCTGACCTGAAATTATGATCTTCAGAGGGTCACTGTATGATGAAAGTTCATCATGGTATTGATAATTATAGCATCTGTAGGTTCCTGCATATGCTGGAGTCACAGGTCCCAAGAGAAGGCTCTTCTGGAATATTTTGTTATGGAACTGAGGAATAGGAGTTCCATGTTCTTTGTACAGCTTGAATATATTAGACTCACTGTGAGTGTCACAAGTAAGAGTCACATACTGTCCCTGAGGAACAACATGACTTGGCCAGGCAGACAGTGAAGATTTGTTACTAATTCCTGTAGAAAGATACCCAGAGTAAAATATTTAGTGATCTGCCTTCATTCCTGAGAGGTGAGCCTCCAAATTTTACTTCTTCAGGGTTCATTGTTTGATACTTTTCTCTGAACTGAAACATTCGTTTCAGTATTAGAGCTTCAAAGGCTCAAGGGACTCAAGAGGTAAACAAACATAAATGTATTGCAGAGCTGAAACTTGCAAGGTTCACCAGTGGCCCTTCCCACTCTATAGAAACTGTAAGTTAGTTTTCCTGCTGAATTCTAAAAGGGGTTGCCAGCAAGTTGTGCAGGGAGCTTCATGGTTTTGGCTTTCATGATAACCACCCATATTGAGGTGCACTTTCAGTAATGCTTTTGAGTCATCCCTTGTTTCAGCAAACAAACCCTTATCCATACTGCTACTAGTAATCTCAGCAGACGCACAGTTCAAAGGTTTGGACATTGATGCAATCATTGTTTGGTCTGTCCTGGGTTTCCTTTATGGGGTGACCATAACTGCATGTGTTGTGTCTTCCCAAGGGAAGTCTCAAACGAAATAGGTTCATTTTCATGGAATGTATGTCCCCAAATCACTATAAACATATGGAGTGTCTTTCTATGCTAATATTTGTTAATTGAGAATTTTGAGTAAGTATTAAATAATGAAGTAGATTTGATCATGAGAAAACGAAATCTAAAAAGAAATTATATCAGATGAGTAGAGGGAAAACTCATTTATGAGATCACAGATAGGAATTATGGCCACTAAGTTAAAGAAAAAGGAATGAATGCTGTGGACTCACCTTCAGTGACTCTAGAAATCTAACAATACTGGGTTATAAATACACTGTGAATGTTCCAGACCTCAGGAGCGAGGGGAGTCTGCCCTTAGGACCACAGAACTGAGAAAATTGGCAACAAAACAGTAGGCATGAGTCCTTTGTACTACTCTGCCCCTTATGTACTCTTGTACAGAGCTGCATTCACAGAGGTCACACCAGATCATGTTTCTACACTGACAAGTAAGAGGCAGACATATAGTTTCTCAACCATTTCAAGGCTCTTTCCTTTTGCATGTGAAATATTGAGAGAATAACATTGTTCTGCTTCTTTGGATGCTTGGTGATAAAAAGTAGTTGGACTCCTGATTGTCAGCAAATGAATCTTGGTCATTCTTCCCTATCCACTTGGTAGATGTATTTGAGAAAACAGACAGTTGCAAAACACTGCAATGAAGACAATGTATACTCCTAACAGTGTGGGCATCTTGTAACACTGCTCAAATAGATGCTTTTAAGTACCCCAGTGAAAAATTGTCCCTCATCATGGAATGTGGCCAGTAACTTACTGTACCGGGAAGCTCAGCTCCCCAAAGCATCTGATCTCAAAACATTGAGGAGGCAAGGTAGTGAAACATGGAAAACTGACACCAATGTCATCCTGTCCAGGGTTGCAACCAATTTACCCAAATCCATTCTCAGGTGAGAATTAATAGAAAAGGTCTATTAACCTCTACAGAACATCTGCATGTGACAGAGGTGAGGGTTCTTTTCAATATGAAGGTGTCTGTGTATGAATTTGCACATGACAATCATAAAAATCAAACATGCCAGAGAACAATGCTGAGGCTCTGGAAGTAAATACAGAGGAAAGGAAGATCTATGAAGCCCACAACAGATAATTCACTGAAGTATTTCTAAAACAGTAACAGAATTATAAGATACCATGAGTAAAGATTGGTAACTAGAACAAGACATTAGAGAGATGTTGCATTTTTTATGGTCTGTGTAACATCACTCAGTATAATATTTTCTAAGTCCATGTATTTTTTGAACATATCATGGTTTCATTCTTACTTACCAGTGAAAAGTATTATAGAGTGTACATATGAGACATTTTTATTTTCTCTTCATCAGCTGAAAGACATTCATGTTGTTTGCTTTTCTTAGACATTGAGCATAGAGCACCAAGAAACTTGACTGGGGAATTATCCATGGCATAGAATATCAAGTTCCTTAGATATATTCAAACAGATAGAAATGATGCAAATATAGTACTCATATATGAAAGTCTCAAGAAATTAAATTTAAAAGGAATAGCCTTTTTATAAAAGAATAAGAGAGTGTCTAACCATATAAAATCAAACTCTATAATATTTTATAAAGTTTGGAAATAAATCATTAAACAAAAGAAAAAAATTGGCAACATTCATCTTAATTAAAGCATGCAACTACTGAATTTGACATGTTTGTGGACCAGCTTGATGTCTAAGGAGGTATAGGCTGTTGCTGCTGTGCCTGACTTTCTGGTTTCCATTGCTGGACCCACGTGGTGAAAAGAAAAAACTGATTTGAGAAGGTTGTCCTCTGACATACACACTTGTGCTATAGCAAAAGTACACCCAAGACCCAATAAACACAGATGCACACACACACGATTCAAATGTATAAGCACTCACAAAACATGAGTGTATATGCCTGTGGGTGCATGCCAAATAAATGCAAATTTTTAAAAAGTTAATAGAATGTTTTAAAATTACATGTGATAAAATAGGAAAATGAGTGTTCTTAGATCAGGCATTATATAATCTGATGTACTGGTAGAATGAATATACAATGAAGAAGAATGACAGGATTTTTTTTTGATACCATCCCAATACCAAATAATTAGTCACAAAAATAAGAAAATAAAGTAACACAGTGATTTCCTTGTGTGTATAGAGGTATGGAACTAGGATGAGTTTAGGCAGGACAGTTAATGTAATTAAAATAAATTGCATAAAATTATCAAAGAATTAGCAAAACAATAAAAAAGACAAGAATAACAGCTAATAAAAATAAGCAGAATAACTGTAGAGAAGAGAGTATAGAAAACTCTTAAACCTGGAGTAAAATGACCATGATCAAATCCAAGAAGGTCATGGAACACAAAAGAAATTCATCTCAAATAATCATTATCTCAGAACGTATTGCTATTGTAAGAGATCCTGAAATCAGAATGATAAGAGAAGCAAAGAACACATGAGGGACTTCAAATATAAGCAATGACTGAGTTCTGAGCAAAGACCTACAAGCCACAAGAGACCAGCATGGTGTAATCAATGAAATGAGTGTAACAAAGAAAAAGTCTGCTCTGCATGTCAGCAACACTGTTATTTAGAAATACAGATTATGAATTCTTTTTAAAAAATAGTAGCAAACAGAGTCGACAACCATAAGCCCTTGAGATATTGTGGAGTCCTTCAAGCTAAAAGGGAAGTCTGCTAATGAGAAGCATGAGAATATCTTCATGTAGAGAATGTAGAAGTAGTTCACTAAAAGCAAGCCAAAATAAGAGGCTGCAATATTTTGCAGGTGGTACACAAATTCTTTCTGTAGCATTCATGTTTGAGGACAAAAATAATAACTTCAGTCATTTGTCAAGTGAAAAATGTATTTTAAAGTCATAAATTATAACAAAATCTCAAAGTATATGGGAGTGACCAGTTGAGATATAGCAAAGGAGAAGCTTATTTTTAATTAAAAATGTTTATTCTCCAAGTATTATAGCACACTCTTCCAATCTTAGCATTTGGGTGGCAAAAACAGGCAAATATCTGAGTTAACAGGCAGTCTGCTCTACAAAGTGTGCTCT
>NW_004949145.1:2862548-2863367 GCF_000317375.1 Microtus ochrogaster
GAAACCACTCTCCAAAACCTCATAATGAAGGCTCTACTGCTAGAGTGAAATTTATCTATTCAATGGTTTTAAGGATGGACTCACCTAGTTTTGCCAACGGAGTCAGGAGTAGGAAGAAGCCTAGAAAGAAAAACTCATGATGGATGATCTATCTCCTTCCAATAAACTGGTGATCTTAACTCCCCATCCCTGTTGGGCCTTTGTACAGCAGAACCAGAGTTCATGTTTTTGTCGTTGCTGTTGCTTTTGAGACAGGGTTTCTCTGTGTAACATTCCCTAGCTATCTTGGAGCTAGCTCTTGTACATTAGCCTGGCCTCAAACTCACAGAGACCTGCCTGCCTCTGCCTCTCCAGTGCTGGGATTAAAGGTGTGTACTGCCATTGTCTAGCCCAGAGGTCACTTTGAAAAATGAACTTATGCGCCATTATCTACCAGGAAAGCCAGAGTTTCTGTCGTGAATGGGTCCAGCCTCCCAGGAGGAGATTCCCACCCTGTTTTTCCACATCCTTCATTCCCAGCAGGACTCACCAATAGACACAAGGTTTAGGAGCAGGGACAGCATGGTGCAGATTCAGTTGACCAGGGGCAGAGCCAGAATAAAGCTTACAGGATGTCGTGAGTGGTTTGAAATATCTATCTAACCACAACACGGAAAGCTGACTAACAGAGCACATCCGCTTTCACCCTGTGATCATTAATTTTTTCCAAACATGGTTTCTCTGTAGCCTTGGCTAGCCGGGAATGCATTTTGTGAATAGGTTGATTTTGAATTCATAGATTACCTGAGAGTGTCGCACAAGTGCTTGGATTAAAGATGT
>NW_004949145.1:2864772-2872910 GCF_000317375.1 Microtus ochrogaster
ATATGCCTTTTTTGTTCTCTCAAATTCATTTTATCTTTAACTAACTTTCCATATCTACAAACACACACACACACACACAAAGACACATACAGATATATTTATATTAATAAATATATAAATACAACCTGTTTAGTCTGTGTATTATTTATATGTAAATATTTTAAGACTGACTCCATTTCGAAGAGTTGCAGTCTCATAAAACGCCCTCTGTTCCTTTGGTTCCTATAGTCTTTCTTCCTTGTCTTGCATGATGTTTCCTGAGCTTTATATGTAGAAGTGCTATTATTGACAGATCAGCTAAGACTGAACACCAAACAATTACCTGTTATTGTATTTTTGTTGATTTCTATATTTTAATGGTTTTTGTCTGAGGCTATAAGATGTTTGATGAGGTGTAAGAACTATATTTATCTGCAAGTACAAGGATAAGTATTTAGATTACAATTAGAAATTATGCTTATTTAGTAAAGTTGCTGTAGATTTCAAGATTAATAAAGGCACTAGCCCTGAATAGTTGGTTAGATTTCCAGAACCAGGCAATATTTCCTCATATTTTAGAAGACCTTAAGTCCAATTACACCACTATTATGAACCATTAAAGTATATGTTCCCATATTGGACCCTTAGGGTTACCTTTAGGGTACCATGTTTGTCATGAAGAGATTAAACAAGGCTTAATCCTTCATCTTCAGAAATGTTGAACCATCAGCAATAGCTTCCTAGTAATGCTTCTTGAAGATAAGTGGTCCAATGTGCCCACATGACTAGCTTTAAAAGTAATTACATGTGTCTTGGAGGGATGGATCAGAGATTGAAAGAGCTGCCATGTAAGTCTGATGACTTTGGATCCATCCCAAGAAACCATTTATAGTTGCAAGTACTGATGCCACAATGTGGTCCACTTACCTCCACATGCATTACAGAAATCACCACACCTTTACTCTACCTTTTCATCACAATACCTCCATTAGTAGTAAGTATCTTACCTAGATTACAAACAATAGTACTCAGTATCTCTATTGTTGCTTCAAGATGCTAAGGGGAAGTGAGTGAACAACCTTGTGACAATAACATTTGCTCTTTTAGTTTTCTTTTTATTGAAAATATATTTTCCCACATATAAAATATACTGATTATGGTTTTTTTCCTTTGTTGTACTCCTCCAAGTTCTTCCATACCTCCTGTCCAATCTGAATCCATTCCCTTTCTGTCTTTGCTTAGTAAACAAACAGGATTTTAAGAGATAATAATAAAATATGAGAAAACAAAATATGGTAAGGGAAAATAAAACTATCACATCAGATTTGGATAAGACATAAAAACAAGAGGAAAATAGCCAAAGAGAAGGTACAAGAATCAGAGACCCACATATATACACACTTAGGAATCATACTGAGAACTCTAAGTTTGAAGCCATAACACATATGCATAGGACACCTACACATCTTGTGTATGCTGCTCTCTGGTCTCTGAGTTCATATGAGCTTTGATCATGTTGCAGAAAAAACATGGTTCTCAATATGTGGATGAGAAACCCTTTGTGATCAAATGACCCTTTCAGTTGGGTTGCATGTCAGAAATCTGGCATATCATATATTTACATTGAAATTCATAACAGTATCAAATTTTAGTTATGAAGTAGCAACAAAAATAATTTTATGATTTGTGGTCATCACATCATGAAGAACATGTTGCAACTTTAGAAAGGTTGAAAATCACTGATTCAAAGTGTCTGCTATCTTCGTGCCTGCCATCCTCTCTGGCTCTTACATTCTTTCTGTTTCCTCTTTCTCTGTGTTCAGTGAGCCCTTAGGGAAGTGCTTTGATGGAGTGAGTCATCTGTTTAGGACTTGGAGTGCAGGTACTCATCTGAGTATAGGAGAATGTCATTAGGAGTCATTTTATTGCTACTTTTACTTTTAAAGATCAGTAGTATTTCTTATAACCTCAGTCCCTGGGATATCTGGTCTCTGGTTCATGGTCACCTGAGCAATGTTGGGTATGGGTTTTTGCCTTGTGTAACAAGCTTAAGTCAAGCCACACATTGGTTTATTACTTTCATATGTCATCAAAGCCCTAGCATATCTTTTGTACAAGACATCAATGTCAATCAAAGAATTGTGGCTGGGTTGGTATTTATGCTTGGTAGTGTGTAGAGTATATTTGTGTACCTAAGATGCTAGAACATAGGAGTGAAGCTTTATGTAAGTATCAAATCGACTTCCCCATGTCTTTAGCATTAGGGCCTTGTCAATTTGTGAAGAGCAACTTATAGTCTTGGTAACATCTGGTGTTTTGGAATTCCCTTGGGATCCCTTTGGCCAACATCTCAATTTGTTGTAACCTATTCCTGGTGCTGGAGCATCTTTAAGTTGACAAGAACTATCTTGTTAGAACTCTGTCTCCTCCATTTTAGACAACTTCATTTAGCTCTCCTTCATATATGTACATATTTTACAAAGCTTCTCTTCTATTAGGCTTTATTACCTCTCAAATGGCCCAAATTTTAGCTGTCTTATCTCAAATTTTCTTTCTTATTCTCCCATACCTCCTCCACACTTTATTTCCTATTCTTGCATCCCCATTTTTCCATAACCATCTATTTTATCTCCCTTTTCCAGAGATGCATATGTGACCCTGGTCCCTTCATCTTAATTAACCTTTGGATTCAAGGATGTAGCTTGGTTATCATTAATTAAACAGCTATATCAACATATAAGCAAATGCATAACATATTGTCTTTCTGAGTCTGGCCTATTTCACTCAGTATCATTTTTTTTCTAGTTCTATCCATTTACTAGTAAATTTTATGTTGTTACCTGTTTTTAACTTCTGGGTAATAATTCATTGTGTAAATATACCTTATTTTCTTCATTCATTCTTCTGTTGAGGAGCATCTATGCTGTTTCCAAAAATAAATGTATCTGAGCCAGAATCTCTTTGGTAGGATGAAATTCTTTGGGTATATGTCTAAGTGTAATAGAGCTGTGTCTTGATATATATTGATTCACATTTTCCTTAAGAACCAACACTCTGATTTCAACAGTGGCTGTACAATTTTGCACTCCCATTCATAATAAATGAGTGTTTTCATTGATTCACTTCCTCACCAGCATGAGCTGTCACCTGTTTTATTTATCTTATCTATTCTGACAGTCATATTATGGAATCTTTAAGTAATTTTGTTTTTAATATCCCTAATGTTTAAGCATTTGGAACAGTTCTTCAAGTGATTTTCAACTATTTGCAATTTCCCTTTTGAGAAATTCTGTGTATTTCTGTACATCATCTTTGAATAGGCTTACTTGTTTTCTTTTGATGGGGGGATAAATGCTGAATGATCAGAGAGAGAAAGGAGGAAAGGAGCAAGCAATAGCCAACTCTTACCTTGATAACTCCTCAGCTAAAATGGCTGACTTCATGTTTCCTCCTACCTTACAGTCCTCTCTCTTCTTATCTCTGCCTACTCATATCACTTCCTGTTTGTTGTACAGAATCCAGGCCTCTATGGCTAACTAATAGCTAGCTCCACCCTCTGATCTTCAGACAAGCTTTATTTTTTAGAGTACAATCACCACATTGTTGTTATTGGTTTGTTTTGTTGACTGACTAACTTTGCTTGTGTGATGGTTGTTTGCCGAGGACAGATTTCCTAACAACTTCAGGTGCCTATTACCCTTATGACTTATACAGAGTAGCACCCTCTGTGATGGGAAGGCTGGTCACATGAGGACACATGATGCCCATGTATGAAAATCAATTATAAGTCAGTCATAATTGGCTGCTCTCATGATACATTCTCTTAGATTACCACCCCTTCTCCCTTGACCAGAGAGGCTGCATATCCAGTTGTCTTTCCAGGTACAGTGGGTCAAAGGGTTCATTCTTCACAAAACATTTTGTGAAGTCATTGACTGCTAGACACTGCCCCACAGGTACCATGAAACCCAGACAATATGTTATGTATTAGATAGAAGCAAATAAGCCCTGCACCTTGAGATCCAGTATAGTTACTTCAGCAGAATGCTGAGAAAATTAGACTATCCTCGGCTGCCACTAAAACTATACAAGATTAATTTCAATTATAGTTCCATCATTGTGGATGAAACACAGAAACAGTCACTAGAAAAAGACAATTGGTCACGTTATATCCATAGTTCAAAGTCAGGGCTCAAGGGGTGTATGATTGATTATTCTCAACTTGTTTTCTTCACTTTGAAACATTTAAGGACATCCTGATTAGAGAATGGTGACTCAATAGTGGCCAGGTCTTCTCACACCACATAAACTAAACAGGTAAATTTCCCTCCAGACATGCCCATAGGTCAACTCTCTATGATTTAGACAAACTCTCAGACTCTATCTTGAAGTGAGTATAGATAATGGCAAATTGGCATTTGAATTAAAAATCACACAATAACAAGAAAACCCTACCATTTAAATTGCCTAAAAATTTTAGAAACAATGTCACCACTTGGTCTAGTTTTACAAACCAATCTTGAGAATGTACATTGATATTCCTTTAGTCATCAGCACACCATGGATACAGTTACATATTCAGGTTTATTGTTCCACTAGGTAATCACAGATTCTGTGAGTTCATTTGTGTAATAGTCTTGTCATTTTCAGAGACCAGCCTCAGATAGCATTCCTTTGCTTCCTCTAGTTCTTATGTTCTTTCATTGACCCTCTTTGTGATGGTCCCTGAGGTTTGAAAGGAGTTAACATAGATGTTCCAAGATGACTGTTTGTCTCTATATATCATTTTAGATCACTTGTTCTGAGGTGTCTGAGAAATGACTCAGTTTGTTCTTGGAAGACTTTAGATCACATTCTCCCCTGTGAAAGACCCCCCCGCCCAGCTTGTTAAACACCTTAGCACTGGTAACACCATTTTGCAAGGCTTGTACTGAATATTCAGGGTTTTAACAAAGGGCAGTTTAGAAGCTGCCAAAACGAGATAGAGAAACCTGTGGCTGGGCGGGGGGAGAAATGGTGAATACCGAAAAAGACACCCTGTCTGCCCTAGACAAGAGCCAAGGAAGCCCATATCTGAATTCTCGGGAACCAGGGACCTTGTCCCGACTTGAACTCGGCCATATTCAAACTGACCAATGAAAACCCTGTAACTATGCATCTCGCTTCTGTAACCGCGATTCTGCTCCCTTTACCCTATAAAAACCCGCTACCCCAGCCTGACGGCGTGCACCAGTCCTCTGAGAGACTTGGACGCCCCAGGTACCTGTGTATTTGAATAAACCTCTTGCTGTTTGCATCTGCACGAATGGTCTCGCTGTTCCTTGGGAAGGGTCTCCTCAGACTGAAAGACACTCTCTGAGGGTCTTTCACCCTGCTCTTGCAGTTTTCCTTTCATCTTCTACTTGGTTCTTTTTTCTTCCTTCCTGTTACATGGATTTACTACTCACCATTCTTCATTCTCCACCCTCTTTAGGCTACCTTCTTCTCTATATCACATCTGTCTCTACAAGTTTCAGCAATCATCAAAAAAGATATAACATTAGTTTTCTCTCTCTCTCATTCACACACATGAACACACATATGTAGAATGAGGCATAAGTGTAAATATGCCATAAAGAATCCAATACTTTATTCACTGCCTAGAAATTTAACAAAAAGTAAAAATATAGAACCATAATTGTAATCTAGCCTTCATATATTAAATCATTCAGTATTTGCCTTTCTAAATCTGTCCTATTATGATAAACATAATGAATTCCAGTTCCATTCATTTTTTGTAAATGTTTTATTTAATTTTTCTTTATGATTGCATATTGGGAGCACAAAGGTCCTTGTGCCTACCACCTATTAGGGAAATCAGAGAAGTTAATGTCCATGGTTGTTTTTTTCAAAGAAGCAGATGTATAACTTGCATTTCCTCTCAGAAGTCTTGGAATTAGTGGTGACTAATAGCCTGGTGAGATTTGATGTCTGAGGATTCAGATCATATCACTCTCTCACAAGCAGGACTACAGGTAACTAATCATCTATGTGAACTCCATGTTATCTGAAAGTCCAGGCCATATCAAGTCCCACAACCAGGACCAGAAATACCTATTCATCTAGATGACCCCTACTATTTCAATATATGTAGGAGATTCCTCAAGCACCCACAACCAGGAATAGAGATGACTAATAGACCAAATGACCTATAAGCTAGTTTTGTGACAGAGACCACATCAGATTCTTCCTTAGAACCATAAACTAATACAGGCAGCCTATCTCTAGAGCGCACATTCTTGAAAGAAGTAACGTATACTTTGAATTGAATTTCAATGTTATTATATTTCCTTTGCACTGTGTATTTTCTTATACAAGGGAGATCCCCTGCCAATTGTACTGAATAATATGCTTAACTTTAACTGCTTGAGGTCAAACTCCAGAAGTTTGAACCAGTGTGGCTAACCAAGTCATGCTAAACTGTATTTCCTGCTTGGTTCTCACAGTTTGTTTCTCTGCAATTCATAGCATTTGCAGGGATCCCCACAGCCAGGAAGCATTGTGAGGGGTTCAGTCCTCAGAGAAGGTAAGAAAAATTTTCTTTAAATAGAAATTAGGATATCATAAAACTCTAGCCTCAAATGCAAGGGTTCAGACCCATATGTGAAAGTGGAATTAACATGGGGTCTGATCAGTCTTACAAGACAAAGCATTTTGCAGAATTACCAGATGTTTGCTAAGATACAAAGTAAAAACAACAAAATATTCAGCTCTGCAACTTTATTTGCATAGGAAATAGTGTATGAAGGGTGTATAAAGGGGAAATAAAAATCCCTGTCAATTATTTTGCAAGCCACAGTAGAGTAATACATTGCTTTGGCCTTAGAAATAAAATATACAAAATAAAGAAAAAGGAAGAGTGGGTGAAGAGGGGAGAGAAAGAAAGTTTTCTGCTGGACACATCTTGGCAGGTGTCAGAAATGTGAACCAAATGAACTCTGCAGCTCCTTGAATTCATAGCCAGCATACCCATTCATTGCTCTCCATCCCAAGGCATCTGAGTGGAAGTCAAATCCCTCCTGGTCCTCTGCCCTTTCAGGGATTCAGGTCTGGAAGGGCATCAGAGGAAAAATCTAAATTCCAAGGAATTATATGTACATTTATGCCACAGCAGCATGAAGTGTGTCCTGGTTGTCCTAGAGCTTAGTTTTCTGTTTGATTGATTGATTTTTGTGTGTTTGCTCTTTGGGTTTTTTTTTTAAATCATAGTGTGAATAACTCAATATAGGTTGATCAATGGTTTCTTCAAGCCAAAAAATTAAAATAGGCACACATTCTATTTATTACAGGAAAAATTGCACCTAGAACATAAAGCGTGCAAGCTGGTCCTTAGTAGATTTCCTGAGGTATTTGTCATTTAGTATATGGAGGACATTATGTTATTCTGATCATCCAATGGATACTTAAATAATGATTAACTTTCATGGTAAGTAAACCGAAAGTAAAATATTGAAAACTTTGGACCTTGTCAATTAGGTATGCTGTTATCTATTACTGGTGACCATTTGGCTCCCCTGTTTAATTTCCTTTTTGAAATTCAGTGCTAAATTCTCCAAGATATGTAACACCTGAAACAAAGTTGGTTATTAGCTTATTAATTAAGGCTGTTCCTAAAGTAGTCACTTTATATCTTACTTCCTTATCAATTACTGATCTTTCCTACTCTTCATTTTCTAATGAAATTACATATCATAATGGTAATAATATTTTAAAATATTATGCATGTCTTAATTCTCCCATAACCATTTTATATATCAGAAATTATATACTTAATAATGAGGGAAAGGATAGCAAGAAGGACAAGGATTGAAGGATAACAAAACGTTGTCTTAAAACAACTCACTGGTAAGGACCCCATAGAAATAAATGTGCCACTACATAGAATACAACTTGATTGTTTCATACTGATAATGATTGGCAGATAGCCTTAGCATGATATTGGGCATCATAGATGACCACTATC
Source organism: Microtus ochrogaster (assembly GCF_000317375.1). Classification (NCBI taxonomy): domain Eukaryota; kingdom Metazoa; phylum Chordata; class Mammalia; order Rodentia; family Cricetidae; genus Microtus; species Microtus ochrogaster. The sequence continues at coordinate 2,872,754 of NW_004949145.1, forward strand.
CAAAAGATCCCCTGATGTGGGAGTGTCATATATCAATCTGTTGATTTCAATGGTTGAGTAATAGACAAACTGCTTGGGCTCATAGCTTAGAACATAGGTGGGTGGAGTAAACAGAACAGAATGCTGGGAGGAAGAGGAAGTGAGGTCAGACTGACAG
>NW_004949145.1:2873090-2883854 GCF_000317375.1 Microtus ochrogaster
AGAATTAGCCAGTAAGGACTAGAGCTAAAGGGCCAAGCAGTGTTTAAATGAATACAATTTGTGTGTTGTTATTTTGGGGCATGAGCTAGCCAGGCGGCTGGGGTGCCGGGGACTCAGCCCCGCCGCTCATATTACAACAATCCCCTGTTAATATTTTGTGATGATACTACATGCTTTTTGCCAAATTTATATCTAGAAATCATATGGAGGTTGCTTTAAATGCTTACAAATAGTTCCTGATAAGCACAGGGAGCATACATTTTATATACCCTTAATTTAAATTTGATTCTTTTTTGGGGGGTGATTTTCAAGACAGGGTTTCTCTGTAGCTTTTTGGTTCCTGTCCTGGAACTAGCTCTTATAGACCAGGCTGGACTCGAACTCACAGAGATCCGCCTGTCTCTGCCTCCCGAGTGCTGGGATTAAAAGCATGTGCCACTACTGCCAGGCTTAAATTTGATTCTTATTTAGGAAATTAGATGTTTTAAATTTTATTCCTGTGGTTTGCCTCCATCTTGGCTGATGACCTCTTCAGAATGAAAGCATTCATGTGTCTAACATCTTTACTTTATGAGGATTAATTGGTTCATGTCATGTAACTTTTCCTTTATCTTGCTTAAGATGTCCACAGGATATAAACATTCCCACATTGTCTAGCAGTTAGGATTCCTGCTTTTTACCCAGGCGGCCCGGGTTCTACTCCCGGTGTGGGAACCAAAAAAAAAAAAAAAGAAAAAGATGTCCACAGGATATAAACCAGCTAAGGTGACAATCATAAAATTTCTGAGTTTCACTGAGCCTTCTGCTTATTATTGCATTTCCTTTTGAGACTAATGTGGCAACAGCAGGTCTTCAAGATATTTTGGATTAGGTTAAATTTTCGTATGATGATAAATTCCTATTCTTATAAAATTATTCTCATGTTGACAGAAACTGACTTATAGATGAATGTCTAACCACTTAAGTCTTTTCTAACTGTGTTCAGCACCAGGATTCTAGACAATTTTATATAGAAATAAAATGTTTAAAAATTAAGTTCTGTAATTTGCCAAGATCTATTCAGGCTAGCAGGAAATGTTTTAAAGATATATCTTTAGCCTCTTTATACTTGCAATTGTATTTATGGTTTAAAGTTTATTTTGATGCTAAGTGGTATTCAATTCACATTTTAGGGCTCAATAGTAACCATAATAAACTTTTATAAAACTACTAAATTGCTGTAAACTTTTAAGAGAATTAAGTCATTCAAGTTGATTGAATGACTTACAAATTATTAAATTCTTTAATGCGCTTAGAGCAATGCTTGTAATACTAAGTACAAGTGTAATTCATGTACGAGCACAGGCTTTGGCCTTCTGCAAAAACTGTCAAGGTTAAGCCTAAAGGAAGCACCTAAAATGAAGTCTGTTTAAAATCAGGTATACTTAATAGATGGTCTTCCAACTTCTCAGAGGTCTGCTAAATATGGCAGTTAGTGTTGAATGGAAAGGCATCCTGTGAATCAGAGTAATTTGGATTATACTTCCTGTTCTAATTTATCCTTCTCAGATCTCTGATGATGTTGATGGCTAGCTGTATGGGTTATCTAGTCCTGAGACTGAGGTTCTTCTCTATTGATGCCTTGTGCATTAATCCAATGATGTGATCAATTCGTTAGCAAAATAAGAATTTTTTTCTTGTCATTTACATTGAAAAATGGAGATCTTTTTATTTCCTTTGGAGGTCAAAAGGGTTAAAACAAAAGTTCATTTAGCAAGAGTTAAATTATTTTGAAGCTTTTATCTAACATTTATTTTGGTTCAGTCTGAAAATCAGTTGTATCAGACTGTCTTCAAGTTGTAGCAAAAAACAAAAAAAAACAAAAACAAAAACAAAACTAGAGCCTCCCAACAACTTCTTCCTCCACAAAAGTGTTATGCTTTGATTTTGTTCACTTTTTTGGTTTATTTAGAATATCACTTGGATATGAATGTTCATACTTGCACAGGAAAACCCAATTGTTTTCTGTGGTTATTTCTCAGACATGTCTAAGTATCCTATTACCTACAAATAGAATATTCTTAAAGTCAAAAATTTTGTGCTGAATTTTAAAAATCACAAATATTAAGTTAAAAGCCCTCAGTAAATCTTTAAAACTTAATGCCCATTTACATTTAAATGGATTTTTTAAATTTTATGCTTGTTCTTGGTCTGATAAATGATCAGACTCTGGAAATGGAGAAAATTAAAAGAGGCTCACTTAACCCATTCCCTACTAATAGAATTACCTTATGCACTATTCCAAGTTTCTAATGCAGTGAGTGGACATCAGTTTTACATCTGAAACTACAGCTGTCTGGGACTGTTCTGAGCTGTAATATTTGCCGATACCTGTGCTTAGAGTGCACTACAGATGTTTACAGTGCCTCTCCCTAACTACTCAGCTACAGAGCAGAGCAACAACACAGCATGGGACCCTGATGACTCCAGGAAGATACCATTCTCCATACCTGGAATTTAACTTTTTCAAATAGCTCTTGATACATTACCTTTTGAGGACTCTTTGTTACAACTAATTTGCTGTGATGGTTCTGCTTATGCTTGCAAATGTTTTGGGGAATTTTAATATTAATTACAGAAATTCCTTACTATCTATAGGTTCAAGCTATTTTGGAATCACACCATTAAGTACTTAATTGCTAATAAAATAGGTTGTATTCTTCCACCTAAATTAAATACTCACATACTAGTTATCCTCATTTTAATTTTAATTTTTTTCACATTTAAGGATAAGGTTTTGTTCTGCTGCTCCAAAGTATTTTACTTCAAAAGAGACAAATACACACACACACACACACACACACACACACACAAATATGTATATATATTAGATGAAAAGATAAAGAAATTAATTAATGAAAAAGGTTTGACACCAGGGACAAATTATGCTCATGTCTTTCCAGAATATAAATGAGGTCCCAGATGGCTCCTGATTTGATGGATTTGAGAAGGAGATCATCCTGGAGACCACTGGACCAATGAGAAATGTGAAGACAGATGGTAAATTCAACAAAAGGAAACATCCAAAGAGGAAGAGTAAGCTGAGGACTTGGAGAGACATTAAAGCTTTAACTCATCATGCTTAAATTATGGAGAAACAGCAAGGATATAACACTATTTACACAAAAATGATGCTGTCATGATATGGACTCTAACATGTTTTAATTCTCAGACTGTCAATAAGAATACAAATGGATTTTTGTCAGGGGAGACAAAAGTCACACCTGTAAAAGGGACTGTATGATATTGTTTCGCCATGCTAAGAACTGTTCTCATCCTTTATGACAATTTGGCTGGGTAAAAGTTGGCATGAATATATGTAGTTACATAAATGGTAGATATTTTTGTTGAACTAATCTAACTGATCAGTCCAAATGGTATAATGCAGATTTTAGCAAAAATGCATCTTTTTTAGAGATCTCTGATAAAGAAAATTATAGTTATATGAAGATAAAAATGGGACATTTGATGCATTCATAACTAAAGTTGATATTATTGTACCCAGAATGAAGTTATGTTTTGCCAATGGTTTAGAAAATAACCCCTGCCTCCATTTGGTGCATGCCAGTCAACAAGAATAATATTATTTTTTGTATCAGAGGAGACCTGTCTATTCCTAGGCTCTTAAAAAGGAAATTAATATGGTATAGAAATCACATATATGCACTATATAAATGCACTATATGCACCATATATATACTATATATGCACATATATGCACTATACATCTATCTATCTCTAGATAGATAGATAGATAGATAGATAGATAGATAGATAGATAGATAGATAGATAGCAAGGGACAAAATCCAATTCACCTACACTTGTAGCCATAGGGCTTCCCCTGATATTCCTGTCAATAGTATTTTTGCATTATATTTTTGTGATTTAAGTGTATTTATGGATCTCGTAATTGAATTCTACCTCTAATCATACCCTTTTGTTTAAAAAACTAGTGTACATTTTTTGATGGAACTACTACTTATTCTGCCTTAGTTATGGTTATAAAGGTTAATGTAAAAACAAGCCATATAACACCTACTGTGATTGTTAAATCACCACAATCAATAGAATTAAGAGATATCACCCACAAAATTGTGATTATTGTTTGCATTTATTGGATTATTTAATGGTTGTAGCCACAACAGCATTTTACAGCCACTCTGAGGAATAGTTATTTGAATACAAAGAGTGGTCTCAAATATTACTTGTATGATAAGTAAAACTACTAATATTACAGCAAAAATATTACCAGAAATTAAGAAAGAGATTGATCAATTTAAGATTTCAATTAAAAAATAGAGTTACAGAATCAGCAGGCAAGTTTCCTGCAGGTAGACTGCTCCAACACTCCCATTCCATTGAACAGACCCAGTAAGCTACAAGTCCCACTCTACCCCTAAACTCTCCTATCCACCACAACCTCAGAGGAACTCTGAAATAGGCTTCAACTACACAGAGAAGACCAGGAAGTGAATGACCATTCAATCAGCGTGGCACCCCACTCTCTAGGCCTTCCATATTGGAGCAAAACCCTGAGCCCCTCTCTCATCTGCCTGTGCTTCTCTAGCCAGCCAGCAGGCAAGCTTCCTGAATGTTGGTTGCTCCAACACCCTTACCCCATCTATTGGACCCTGCAAGTTACAACTCCCACTCTGTTCCCAAACCCTCCTATCCCCTGGGACCTCAGAGGAACTCTGAGAAACAGGCTGCAAATCCACAGAGAGAACCAAGACAGAGAAACAAGACAGAGGAACAAGACAGAGGTACAAGACAGAGGACCAAGAGAGGAACTCTGAAGCACAGGCTGTGACTGCACAGAGTGGACCAAGAGAGTGAACCAAGAGAGCAGACCAAGAGAACTGTCCACAAAAGACGCCAGTGGCTCTCTGAGACATAAAGAGCAGCAGTATAGATCTGAGAAATAACAGTTACTAAAGACAAAGAGAGCCACTGCAAGGATTGGACCAAGAGGAAAAGACACTGCTGGCACCAGGTGGAGGAAGAGATTGGTAGGCACCAATGCAAGAATTGATTCTGCAACCTAATAAGCAACATTGTAGCACCATACAACAGGAAGACTTGATCATCCTAATTCAGAAGAAGCAGAAGAAAATGATTTTAAACACAACTTTATGAGGGTGATGGAGAACTTTATAGAGGACATGAAAAATTCCCTTATAGAAATGGAGAAAAAAACAAACAAAAATTGGAAGAAATCAATAAATCTCTCAAGGAAACCCAAGAAAATCAAGAAAAAAAAACAATAAAACAGGTGAAGCAAACAGTTCAAAAAATTCAAGACATGAAGACTGAAATAGAGTTAATAAAGAAAACAAAAACAGGTAATTCTGGATATGGAAAACATGAGTAAGTGAATGGGAGCTACAAATGCAAGCATAACCAACAGAATACAAAAGATGGTAGAAAGAAGCTTGGCCATTGATGATACAACAGAGGGAATAGATTCATTAGTCAAAGAAAACATTGATTCCAAAAAATTCTTAACACAAAACTACCATAAATCTGGGAAACCATAAAAAGTCCAAACCTAAAAATAATAAAGATAGGAGAAGGAGAACTCCAGCTCAAAGGCACAGAAAATATATTTAACAAAATCATAGAAGAGAATTTTCCCAACCTCCAGAAGGATATCCCTATGAAGATAAAAGAAGTTTACAGAACACCAAATAGACTAGACCAAAAAAATTTCCCCTCATCATATAATAATCAAAATGCAAAACATACAGAATAAAGAAAGAATATTAAGAGCTGTAAAGGAAAGTCAAGTAAAATATAAAGGAATACCAAACAGAATTACACCCGACTTCTCAATGGAAACCATGAAAGCTAGAAGGTACCGGACAGATGTGTTGTAGGCACTAAGAAAACATGGATGCAAGCACAGACTCCTATACCCAACAAAGCTTTCCATCGCCATTGTTGAAGAAAACCATATTTTCCATGACAAAACAAATTTAAACAATACCTATCCACAAATCAAGCCCTACAGAAAGTACTAGAAAGAAAACCTCAACCTAAGGAAGCTAACTGCACGTGGATAACCACACAACATTAAACTCCAAAGAAGGAAAACACATAAATACTACCACCAAAAAATAACAGGACCAAACAATCACTGGTCATTAATATCTCTTAATATCAATGTACTCAATTCATCTGTAAAAAGAGACAGGCTAAGAGAATGGATATGAAAACAGGATCCAGCCTTCTGCTGTCTACAGGAAACACATCTCAACTTCCAGGACAGATATTACCTCAGAGTAAATAGTTAGAAAAGGACTTTTCAATCAAATGGACCTAAGAAACAAGTGGGAGTAGCTATCCTAAAATCTAACAAATTAGACTTCAAACAAAAATCAATCAGAAGAGATGGAGAACACTTTATACTCATAACAAGAACAATCCATAAAGATGAAATCATTCTGAACATCTGTGCCCCAAATACAAGAGCACCCATATATATAAGAGAAACATTATTAAAGCTTAAATCGTGCACCAAACCCTATACACTAATAGCAGGAGACTTCAACATGTCACTCTCCACAATGGACAGATCAATCAGACAGAAACTTAATAGAGAAACAAGATAAATAACAGATGTCATAACTCAAGATGACTTAACAGACATCTACAGAACATTCCACCAAAACAAAAAAGAATATATTTTTTCCCAGTACCTCATGGAACTGTCTGTAAAATTGATGACATGCATGGTAACAAATAATCCTCAACAGATATTAAAAAAAATGAAATTAACCCCTATATCTTATTGGTTCACCATGGTTTAAAGTTAGAATTTAACAACTACACTAACTGCAGAAAGCCTAAAAACCTATGGAAATTGAACAGTGCTCAATTGAACCACCCCGGTTCAATGAAATTAAAGACTTCTTTGAAGTCAATGAAAATGAAGGCACAATGTACCCAAACCTATAAGACACTATGAAAGCAGTGCTAAGAGGAAAAGTTCATAGAACTAAGTACCTACATAAAGAAACTGGAGATATCTGACAGTAGTGAATTAACAGCACACCTGAAAGCTCTAGAACAAAAGGAAACAAACACCCAGGAGGAGTGGATGTCAGGAAATAATCAAACTGAGGGCTAAAATCAATAAAATAGAAGCAAAGATAACAATACAAAGAACTAATAAAACAAAGAGCTGGTTCTTTGAGAAAACCATCGAGATAGAAAAACCCTTATCTTAATTTTAAAAACAGGCAGAGAGAATATAAATTTACAAAATCAGAAATGAAAAGTGGAACATAACAATAGACACTAAGGAAATACAGAAAATCATTAGGTCATGCTACAGCTGATAAATACTTTCAGCAATGTGGCAGGATACAAGATCAACTAAAAAAATAGTAGCCCTCCTACATACAAATGATAAAGAAGCTGAGAAAGAAATCAGAGAAACATCATTCTTCACAATAGTCACAAATAACTAAAATATCTTATGGTAACACTAACCAAAGAAGTGAAAGACCTGTTCAACAAGAACTTTCAGTCTTTGAAGAAAGAAACTGAAGAAGATAGCAGAAAGTTGAAGTATCTCCCATGCTCTTAAATAGGTAGGACCAACAAAATAAAAATGACAACCATACTAAAAGCAATCTATAGATTCAATGCAATCCCCATCAAAACCCTAAGAGAATTCTTCACATACCTTTAAAGAACAGCAATCAACTTCGTATGGGAAAACAAAAAACCCAGGATAGCCTCTGTAAAGCAAAGGACACTTTTGATAAGACAAAAGGCAGTCTACTGCATGGGAAAAGATCTTTACCAACTCCACATCGGACAGAGGACTGATCTCCAAACTATGTAAATATCAAACTAAATATCAAAATTCAAAGAATACAATTAAAAATGTAGTTTAGAAGTAACCAGAGAATACTCAACAGAATATCTCAAATAGCCAAAAATATTTAAGAAAATGTTCAACATCCTTAACCATCAAGGAAAAGCAAATTAAAACAACTCTGAAATACCATTTTACACCAGTCAGAATGGCTACAATCAAAAACACCACTGATAACTTATGCTGGAAAGGTTGTGGAGTAAGGAGAATACTCATCCATTGCTGGTGGGAAAGCAAACTTGTATAACCACTCTGGAAATCATTATGGAGATTTCTCAAAAAAATGGGAATCAACCTTCATCAGGACCCAGCAATACCACTCTTGGGCATATACCCAAAGGATGCTCAATGATACTACAAGGACATTTGTTCAACTATGTTCATAGCAGCATTATTTGTAATAGCCAGAACCTGGAAACAACCTAGATGCCCCTCTACCTAAAAACAGAAAAGGAAAATGTGGTACATTTGCAAAATGGAGTAGTACTTAGTGTAAAAACCAATGACATCTTGAAATTTGCATGAAAATGGATGGAACAAGACAAAACGACAGCCTACAGAATGGGAAAAGATCTTCCCTAACCTCACATCAGACAGAGGTCTGATCTCCAAAATGTACAAATAACTCAAGAAATTGGACACCAAAAGAACACATAATCCAATAAATAAAATGGAGTAGAGACCTAAACAGAAAATTCTCAACAGAGGAATCTAAAATGGCTGAAAGACACTTAAGGAAATAATCAACATCCTTAGTCATCAGAGAAATGCAAATCAAAACAACTTTAAAATTCCATTTTACACCTTTAAGAATGACCAAGATCAAAAACACTGATGACAATTTATGCTGGATTGGTTATGGGATAAAGGGAACACTTCTGCCTTGCTAGTGGGAATGCAAGCTGGTACAGCCCCTTGGATTTCAGTGTAGCAATTTCTCAGAAAATTAGGAAACAATCTTCCTCAAGACCCAGCAATACCACATCTGGGTATATATCCAAAGGATGCTCAATATTACCACAATAACATGTGCTCAACTATGTTTACAGCAGCCTTGTTTGTCTTAGCCAGAACCTGGAAACAACCTAATGCCCCTTGAATGAAGAATGGATAAGGAAAATGTGGTACATTTACACAATGGAGTACTACACAGCAGAAAAAAATAATGACATATTACATTTTGCAGGAAAACTGATGGAGCTAGAAAACATCATTTTAAATGAGGGAACCCAGACTCAGAAAGACAATTATCACATGTACTCCCTCATAAGTGGTTTTTAAACATAAAACAAAGAAAACCAGCTCACAAACCACAATCCCAGAGAACTTAGACAACAATGAAGACCCTAAGAGAAACATATATAGATATAATCTACATGGGAAGTAGAAAAAGACAAGATCTCCTGAGTAAATTGTGAGCACAAAACCTTGGGGGAGGGTTGAATGGGAGGAGAGAGGTGGAGTGGAGCAGAGAAACATGTAGAGCTCAATAAAAATAAATAAAAAATAAAACAAAAACGTTTTATTTTGTTTTATGTTTAACTTATTTTTCTTTCATATAAGGCATCCCAATCATACTCTCCTCTCTTAGCAACTACTCACAGTCTACCTCAGCATTCCCTTTCCTCAGATGCAATCTTCCTTTGTTTCCCTTCAGAAGAGAGTGGTCCTCTAGGTGGGATACTGTCATAGTTCCTTTAGCTGTCAAGTTGAAAAAAATCTATAGTAATTTGGGTTGTGGGATTTAATTGAGAAAATATATCTATAATATTAACTATAGGCAAGTCTGTTGAGCATTTTCTTGATTAAGAATTTCTGTTGGAAGATCTAGCTCCCTGTGGGTGGTGCTACTCTGGAGCAGGTTATCTCAAGTTAAAAAAGAAAAATGACATGAATGTCACAAAGAGCCAACCAGTATGTGATGAACCTTTATGATTTCCACTTCAATTCCTGATTCAAGGTTCCTACCTTGCCTTCCCTGAATGGACTGTGACCTTCCATATGTAAGGTATTTAAGCCAAAGAAAGTCGTACTCCAATTAGCCCTTGCTCATGGAGTTTTATCACAGAAATAGAAACCATATCTTATATTGGCAATGTGTACATAGGTTGTGTGACTCTTTCTGTGGCTATATGAGCAAACTTCTATTGATCTCAGACAGGGAATCAATTACAGATCCAATAAATAATCCACTTAGGCCCATTTTACTGAACTGAGGTGTTTATTATGCTTAGATCATGGATAAGGGGATAATCCTGAGATTGTAAATAAAAGAAAGGTGCCTGCACCAAAAAAGTCATGATATGACTCATGAATGCTCCATCCCCAGAGTTGCCTGCATAACTTGCATGTAGGTGGTGAGTTGTAGGCTCTCCTCTCCTCAGCTATTATAATTTATATAACCATAGGGAAGATGCTTTTGAATCTGTGAGTATTATATGTTTCATGGCCTTTCTGAGACGTGTAAAGTTTTTTTTTGTTCCTGAGTCTTAATGAGTCCTCTTCCAAAAGGTAATGCTTCAATCTAGAGGAACTAGATTTTTAACAGCATACTAATGAAAACATGTGAGAAAGAGGAGGTGCATACTTCAACAACATCTTAGAAAATATTTTAATTGATGGAAAGTCTACATGTAACATTGAAGAAATAGGTCTATGTTCCTGATGACAGAAAACTTTAATTAACAGCTTCTGGAGAATACAGAAAAGCATATGAAGCCCGATATTAAGAGTTGTTTTCCAGCATGTGCAGTAGGACCAAAAACCCCTTGCCCTTGTTCTTGAGTTCTCTGTAGTCCTCATTGTCCGCTATGTTCAGCAAGTCCGGTTTTATCCCATG
>NW_004949145.1:2884453-2891514 GCF_000317375.1 Microtus ochrogaster
ATAGCTGGAGTAGGAAAAAGTCAAGGTAGGTTAATTTGAGATTGAATAGAATACATATACACATAAGAAAATTTCACAAGACTCATTATTTTGTATAACATCATTATATATCAGTAAAAATAATAATTAAAGAGTGAACTTCCTTTGGATATGGGATTGTGAGATACTGAATATGGTTACAGCTTCAAGCATGTTTAGAATATTCAGTCAGTTACATTGTACAGGTTCACATGAATGAGATGAAGCAGACCCATTGACTAAGCAATAGAGTTTTATTTTGTTTCAGTGGATGATGAAGACCATAAGTTTTGTGAGTAAAGAAAAGTTATGTTCGGAACCATATTGGAATAATGAAGAATAATGGTACCAAAGATGGAGAGAGACCCCTGTCTTCAGATTACAACAGTTGTGTCACTACATTTATGAGCCTTTTTACTGTAGAAAGGGCTATGGTCTGCACAGAAGATTTCCACCTATTTTTCTTTGAGAATTCATGGAGTTCAGATGACCTTTCAACTACTCTTACTGTTTCCTGACTTCCATATAAACACTGGTATATGTAGAGAATTTTGTGGGTCCCTGGGAAATGTGTGTTTTCAATTGTTTGAAGATTCTCTGATAAAATTTTATGTTTATCAATTCCTGCATTTCTTCTCTTCCATGGTCTTAGAAAGAAATAATCATTAAATCATATTGAAGGCATATATTCTTGCAGAGTCTGAGGGAATGTAGTCTGTATGAAAGAGTACGGGCTCAAGAGGATCTGTCTATCAGTTCAATGTTCTTTCTACTTCAAACTATTGGTCCATGGTGTCTACATTTTTATGGGACAAAAGTAATTAAAACAGTAAAGAAAGTACTTTTGAGATATCATTTTATTTATTTATTTTAATACTTTATTAAAAAGGAAACAAACTATCCTTTTTCATTATACATACCAATACAAGTTCCCCTCCCTCTTCTCCTCCCATTTTCTCCACATGCCCCCAACCCAGCCCTATCCACTCTTCAGAGAGGGTAAGGCACATTGATTTGGGGAAGGTCTAAGGCCCTCTCTACTATATATAGGTTGAGCAGGTTCCCAAAAAGCAGTATAAGTAGTCAGGACAAATCCTGGTGGGACTACCAGTAGCTTTGAAGTCTGCTGCAGCAATGCAACTGTCAACTACATTCAGAGGGACTAGTTTGGTTCTATGCTTGTTCCTTCCCAGTTTGGCTGGTGTTGGTGAGCTCCCAATAGCTCAGGTAGACTATTTCAGTGAGTTTACCCACCATGGTCTTGACCTCTTTGCTCATATTTTCATTCATTCCACTCTTCAACTGGACTTTGGGAGCTCAGTCCATTGCTCCAATGCAGGTCTCTGCCACTGTTTCTATCAGTTGCTGGATGAAGGCTCTATGGTAATATTTAAGATCTTTATCAGTCTGACTATGGATCAAAGCCAGTTTGGGCACCCATCCTCTATTACTTAGGATTTTAACTGGGGTCATCCTGTGGATTCCTGGGAATTTTTCTAGAACCAGGTTTCTTGCCCCATAGTGGTTCCCTCTATCAAGATATCTCTTTCCTTGCTCTCATCTCTGTCCTTCCTTCATCTAGACTATCCTGTTCCCCAAAGTTCTCCTTGCCACACTCCTTTACCCCCCATTTCCCCTTCTACCCTCCTTTCTCCCCGTATCCATATATTCCAAATTTTGTCAGGTGAACTTTTCTATTTCAACTATCCAGGTGGATCTATATAAGCTTTTCTCAGGGTTCACCTTGTTACTTAGCTTTTCTAGGATCATGAACTATAGGCTCAATATCCTTTGTTTATGGATTGTATCCACTTATGAGTGAGTACATACCATATTCATATTTTTGGATCTGGGTTACCTCACTCAGCACGGTGTTTTCTAGTTCTATGCATTTGCATTGAAAATTCAAGATGTCATTGTTTTTGCTGCTGAGTAGTACTCTAATATGTAAATTGTCATATTTTATTTATCCATTTTTCAGTTGAGGGTCATCTAGGTTGTTTCCACGTTCTGGCTATTACCTTCTGTTAACATAGTTGAACAAATGTCTTTGTAGTATGGTTGATCATCTTTTGGGTATATAGCCAAGATGGTACCGCTGGGTCCTGGGTATGCTCATTCCCAATTTTCTGAGAAACCACCATATTGATTTCCAAAGTGGTTGTCAAGTTTGCATTCCCACCAGAAATGGATTAGTGTTCCCCTTACTTCACATCCTTTCCAGCATAAGCTATCATTAGTATTTTTGATCTTGGCCATTCTGACAGTTTTAAGATGGTATTTCAGAGTTGTATTGATTTGCATTTCCTTGATGGCTAGGAATGTTGAACATTTTCTTGTCTTTCAGCCATTTGAGATTCTTCTGTTGAGAATTATTTGTTTAGTTCTGTACCTCATTTTGCAATTGGGTTATTTAGAATTTTTATGTCTGACTTCTTGTGTTCTTTATATATTTTGGAGATCAGTCCTTTGTCTGATGTGGGATTGGTCAAGATCTTTTCTCATTTGGTAGGCTGCCTTTTTGTCATAATGACAGTGTCCTTTGCATTACAGAATCTTTTCAGCTTCAGGAGGTCCCATTTATTTATTGTTGCTCTCAGTGTCTGTGCTACTGTTCTTATGTCTAGGAAGTGGTCTCATGTGTCCATGCATTAGAGACTACTTCCCACTTTCGCTTCTATCATGTTCAGTGTGGTTGGGTTTATATTGAGGTCTTTAATTCATTTGGATTTGAGGTTTGTGCATGGGAATAGGTATGAATATTTTAATTATTCTACATGTTGACATCTATTATGCAAGCACCATTTGTTGAAGATGCTTCTTTCTTCCATTGTATAACTTTAGTTTCTTTGTCAAAAATTAGGTGTTCATAGGTGTGTGGATTAAGATCTTGGTCTTCAATTTAATTTCATTGGTCAGCCTATCTGTTTTGATGCCAGTACCATGCTTTTTCTTCATTATTGTAGCTCTGAAATAGAGCTTGATGTCACGGGTGGTGATGCCTCCAGAAGTTCCTTTAATGTACAAGATTGTTTTGGCCTTCCTGGGTTTTTTGTTTTTGCATATGAAGTTGATAATTGTTCTTTCAATGTCTGTGAAGAATTATGTTGTGATTTTGATGGGGATTTCATTGAATTCTCATTCCAAATATGACGCATTAATGAGAGACATGATAAAGCTAAAGTTTTCTCAGCAGCCACACTTTGGGATCAGTTTTCTACCTTTCTATGTTTACCGTCTCATCCAGTCCAAGGTCCATCCTAGTTGTTCTCTTTTCAACATCCTCTCTCTCTTTCCTTGTAAAACCTTCTCCTAGAATTAATGTATGCTTTTGAATGTGAAGATGCAGAGGATGCATTGAGGAATTAATGGCCTAAGAGCTGATTGGCTCTGGTGATCTCTCTAGAAAGCCAAGCCTCAGTGGCCCTGTGTTGGATCAAGTATCTTTTTGTAAATAAACAATACAGCCTGTATTTATTTGGTCTTTTTTGCTCACAGTGCTCAGACAACACTCATTGGCTTTTTCCTAAGATTCTTTTTCTCTTTGGCAGAGCATTAAGAATAAAGGAAAAAGATAAAGAAAACAAGGATCATGGTCACTGACAGCCCAGTCAGAATATGCAGGGACACATGATTTTCCAGAAGAAGTTGTGAATCTAATTAAAGGCAAATCTTTGATTACCCAGTATGGTAGATTACCTTATATTTATTTTTTATTTTTTTATGAGGCAGGGTTTCTATCTGTAACTGGTTATCCTGAAACTTGCTTAATAGACCAGGCTGTCTCTGAAATCACAGAGATCTGCTTGGCTCTGCTTTTGCCTCCTGAATGTTTGAATAAAAGGCATGTGTCATCATGTCCAGCTTCCTCATATTTATTAATTTATTAATATTAATGTAATATTTATTTGGCACAAGAGTCTTTAGGAGAACTTACTACTATTATTCCCCTAAATGGACATATTATTAAACTGACTCCTAATAACTTATTATTATATCCACATATTAACACACTTCTCAACCCTCAGAAGAGGAGCTTGTATTTGTGGGAGATGGTGATTAATACAGAACCCCTAAACTGTCCAGAGTGCATAGAATAAGAGACTATAGAATTCTTGGCACGAAATGAGCTGTTTATATCACATACTCACTCCAAAATCTCCAGGATCATTGAGGAAGAGATGGAAGAAGAGATGGCATAAAGAGGCTATGGATAGCAAGGACTCAGTGTCTTCTGGACACAAGGTGTTCATATGTGAACTTCATAATCAGTTGTAATTGCATGCCAAACACCAGTGCAAGATCAAACCAGACAAAATTCCAGCATGGAGAGGGGAAGTGGACATGAAACCTACCCCTAGCCCAGGAGTTACAGCAACTGATAGCTGCTGGTTGAGGGAATGCTAGTTTTAGAAGTGCTAATACAAGCAAGCAGACCATGTTCCAGTGGAATGTCACACATCCACAAATATATTAGCACCAGAGACTGAACTTCATGAATAAAGAAGAGAACACAAATTAGGGTGGGTAAGTCCAGGAGAATGTAGAACAGGAGAGGAATATGATCAAAGCACATTGCTTGTTATTCTCAAAGAAGTAATACAAATAAAATAAAAAAAAACAAGAATCTGAATGTAAAATGACTTTTCAACCTGTACTTCCTCACTTACTAGTTCTTAAAATAATTATAAGATGTGCCTCACTAGGATTACAGCTAGTCACAAAATATATGACCTGTTATGTCTGTAAGATGCACCGGGGCAATGGTGGCTCAGAGTGGCTTAACAATGACTGGACTAATTTGATGCTCAAGCCACTAGAGGGAGCCCATGTCTGGCACATCCTGGATTGCAAGGCTCATCAGGCTAGATCCATCCCGAACCCTATCAGTCCCTATCCGGCAGAGAGTTTTCCTCCTATGGCTCATGGGAGCAGATACATCCAAAGTTTAGGTAAAACTGAGGGAACCAGGCAGATGGTGTTGAGGAAGGCATATAGCATCCAAAGAGATGCAAGTTACCAAGAGAACATGGCCCACAGAATCAACTAAGCAGGGCTCACAGGGGCTCAGAGACTTAAGTGACAACTACAGAGACTGAATGGGTCTGAACTGGGACTCTGCACACATGATGCTGTTGTTTAGCTTATGGTGTTTGTTGGCCTTCTAACAGAGGCAGTAGGTATATCTCTGACTCTTTTGCCTGCTAGTGAGACCCATTTCTCCCCACCCCAGTTTGTTTTGTCCATGCTTGAATTGAGGTTTTATATTTAGTTACTGCATCTTGTTAAGTCTTGTTCAGTTGACAGCACTGGGAGGTTTGCAGTTTTCTGAAGAGAAATAGAGGATCAGTGGATCTGGGGCAAAGAATGGTGGTGGGGTCTTGAGGAGGATAAAGAGATGAGGCTGCTGTCAGGATATATTTTATGAGAATGGAACAAAAAAAATGTGGAATACTTGCCATATGTGCAATGAATGAAGGTAAGTAGGATTCTTCCAGAATAACATGGGCTCTGTTACTATCTGCACTAGAAAATCCCTTTTGCTTGTTTAGAAGCTCCTATGGCATTAGAGAATAAAATCCAGGTTTGGAAGTCCTTTATGTTCCATAGGTTTCCCATATTACATTGAACTGGGCATGCACTGGTACATCTCAATTATCATTCTGAATATTTCCTTAAACTTTGCAGACAGGAACATCAGAAATCCTCAACTTTTATCTCTTACAGTTTACTTGCAAATAATTGTTAGTTCATGTGTCTTGTGTGTGAGTGCTTCATCTCATCAGCCTAATGCCATTGGCAAAAAACTGCAGGTCACTAGGTGCAGGTCATATGTTCAATGTCTTAACCTGAGACCGATAAAAGTGCTTAGTTATTCTGCTTTGTAATGTTCACATCCACCACTTTTAACCAAGCAATAAATCCTCCTAAAGGGAAAACTTGAAGTCAAGGCCCTTACCATACAGAAAGGGTTTCTATAAAATCTTCACTTCTGCTTTTCTTCCTTTTTCAGGTCTCATCACTCTCTCAACAGGAGGAACAGAACTAGAATGAAAACTTCATGTTTCCTTGCAAGGAAATCAAATTTCCTATCCTTTTTACTTGCAGGGGTCTTAGGTACAGAAATTGGAGATGAATTATCCCTGAGGATTCCATGCTTCCCTTACAAAACTTCTGATGTTGCAGATTTTGAGAATCAGAGGAGAAGTGATGACACTAAGACTACAGAGTCATGATGCAGCTGACACAATGTATTGACCCACACGTTTCTAGTCCCTAAGTTTCCACATAGAGAAGAAGAAAAATTTACTCACGAGTTTTGGAGTCCGGTTCTCTGCAAGAAGGGCATTTTCTTGATGAATTTACTAGATAATGCAGCAGTAGAGGTAGTGAATGGTGGTCAGTGATGCTGTCTATCTGCCTCTTTGAAATTGGTCATTGACCAGCATCTACTACATGGTTTAGTTCTGAATCTTTAGTTTTATAGGATGCCATTATGTAGTGTGCTTGGATGAGGTGAGTCTGTCCATGGATTACAAATTGTGATGGGAAAATAGTAACATTGTGAAGAGATCTGTGTAAGAGATCAGAAGGGTTGCTCCATCCCTGCTCTGTCCAAACTGATCCCAACCATATTCCTAATGAGTCTGTTCTGACATTTTTCTATAATTGCTTGGATACACAGATGTCACAGTGTGGCCAGCCAAACAAGATAAAGATTGTTTGTGAGGCTTCTTGTTCATCATTTTGTAATCTGACACCCATTCTCAAGCTTCATCTCTTTCAAAAAAAGTTTTTAAATTATCTATAATTATATCTCTTTTCCTTTCCATTTCGTGTATTCACCGTCTCGCAGATACACTTTTTCTAAGCTACAAGCTTTTCCACACCCTCTTAGGTTGATATCCTCTTTTGCATTATTCATTAAAATTATGCATATATGTATATTTACATATAGTTTATACACATATATGTATGTACCTTACTAAATCCATTGATGTGGCATATATATGTAGATATACATATGCACTATATAAATATAT
>NW_004949145.1:2891744-2893352 GCF_000317375.1 Microtus ochrogaster
AACAGAAGTCCTTCTCTGTAGCTCCGTATGAGTCTTTCTCTCTATCAACAGTAGGATGATTCTCAGAAATGGATTTAGAATTTCATTAGTCACTGTGTTAGTGTTAGTTAAGATTTCTATTGCTGTAATGAAACACTATAAGCAGAAGGCAAGTTGAGGAGTAAAGGACTTATTTGGCTTATACTTCAGTATTGCTGTTTATCACGAAGGAAGTAAGGTCAGGAACTCAAACAGGGCAGCATCCTGGAGGCAGTAGTTGATGCAGAGGGAGGGGCTGCTTACTTGCTTGCTTCCCTGGCTTATTCAGCATACCTTCTTTTAGAACCCAGGAGCAGCAGCCCAGGGATGACACCACCAACCATAGGCTGGGCCCTCCCCTATTGCTCACTAAATGAGAAAATGCCTTACAGCTGGATCCCACAGAGACATTTTCCTCAGTTGAGGCTCCTTACTGTCTGACGGCCCAATAACTTTAGTCAAGTTGATACACAAAACCACCCAGTACAACTGACCTCTTGTCAACTTGACACACAAACACATCACCATGAAGCCACAATCCTTCCTTTCTTACTCATCCCCATGATCTTAAATAACTTTAAAAGTCCCACAGACTTAACAAATTCAAACACATTAAACTTTTAGTTCTCTTTAAAACGGTCAATCTCCTTAAAATTCCAAAGCCTTTTAAAATTCAAAGTCTCTCAACTGTGTGCTCCAGTATAATACTTTCTTACTTCCAGAGGGAAGAATCAGGGCACAGCTACAATTTGCTGTGACACTCGTAGTGAGTCTGACATATCCGAGCTGTTCAAAGAATATGGGGGGTCCTATCACTCAGTTCCATGACAAAATATTACAGAAAACTCACATATCGTAATCTGTGACACCCACAGATGCAAGAACCTACAGATGTTAAAAAGCCAATCATCCATTCCCTGATTGCCACACAGCAATTCTCAAGAGATCATAATCTCAGATTAGATTATGGAGGCCTATTCATTACCCATAATCTCCCAACCTCAGCATTTTCTGAAAAGAGTGTTAGTCTCAATCTAATCAGGACCAAAGAAAGGAATGTGTCCAAACAACTTTGACAAAGGAAAATTCAACAAAATGAGTGGAATACTATGGTGTGCATTACATTATCCCCTGAGGACATGCACTTTTATAGTCTGTGAGGCCTCTTGGGTGTTAAATAACTCACGAAAAACTTAGGTTGATGATTCACATGCTGTCCCTGAAGAACAACAGAACTTGACCAGGAAGACTGTGAAGGCTTGTTATGACCCTGCAGGAAAAACCTAATAATATGCTTTAATCCCCAGAAGCTGAGCCTCCAATTTTAATTCTTTGGGGAGATTTTGGTATGATTTTTTTATATGCAAAATTTTACTTCTTCCTTTCCAATATCTATGCCCTTGATCTCCTAGAACTTCGAGTACAATAGTGAAGAGATATGGAGATAGTGGAAAGCCTTGTCTTTTTCATTATTTTAGTGGAATTACTTTGAATTTCTTTCCTTTGAATTTGATATTGGCTGTAGGCTAGTTGTATATTGCCTTTACCATGTTTAAGTATGTTCCTTGTACCCCCTTGACCTTTATCATG
>NW_004949145.1:2893672-2896271 GCF_000317375.1 Microtus ochrogaster
CATTTCTTGACAGATTTTCATATATTGAACCATCCCTGAGTTTCTGGAATGAAGCCTACTTGGCCATGGTGGGTGATGTTTTTGGTGTGTTTTTGTATTTGGCTCGACAATATTTTATTGAATATTTTTCCATCAGTGTTCATGAGGGATATTGGTCTGTAACTCTCTTTTTGCTGCATATTTGTGTGGTTTGTGTATCACAGTAACTGTAGTTTCCTAAAAAGAATTTGGCATTGATCCTTCTGTTTCTACTCTGTGAAACAATTTGAGAACTATTGGTATTAGCTCTTCTTTGAAATTCTGTTAGAATTCTGCACAGAAACTATCTGGCCCTTGGCATTTTATTTTTGGTTGGGGGACTTTTAATCACTGCCTCTATTTTCTTAAGGGTTACAGTTATATTTCAATTGCATATCATGTTTGTTTTATTTTATTTTAAGAAACTCAAAACAAAGACAACTGTCATTTATTATTTTGCATACCAACTCCAGTTCTGACTCCCTCCCCTCCTCTCATACCCTCCACCTTCCCCTTCCCCTACCATCCTCTTCTCAGAGAGAGTAAGGCACATTGCTTTGAGGAAGGACCAAGGCCCAGCCTACTATATCTAGGCTAAGCAAGGTATCCATCCAAAGGGAATGGGTTCCAAAAATCCACTACAAGCAATAAGGATAAATTCTGGTCCCACTGACAGTGGCCTCACAGTCTACCACAGCCATACAACTGTCACCCACATCCAGAGGTTGTAGTTTGGTCCTATGCTCGATCCTCCTTTGTCCTGCCAGTGTTGGTGAGTACCCATTAGCTCAGGTAAGCTGTTTTATTGAGTATCCCCATCATAGTCTTGACCTCTTTGTTCATATTCTCACTTTTCCCATTCTTCAGCTGGACTTTGGGAGCTCAGCCCAGTTCTGAGTGTCCATTTCTTTTGCACTTGCCAATTTTGTTTAATGCAGGATTTGGATATGTGACCTGATGATTCTCTGGATTTCTTCAGTGTCCGTTGTTATATAAGTTACACTTTTCATTTTTGATTTTGTTAATTTGGATATTCTCTCTCTTTTATAACAGTTTCTTTTAATTGAAACATGCTTGGCTCAAAGTGGGTGGTAGAGAGGCTCAGGAGACTCAGGGGGTAAAAAAAAAATTCCCATGGTCTAGGAAGACGAACTGTGTAAGATTTACTATCACCTCTTACTACTCTGTAGGAAAATTAAGGAACTGGGTCTACTAAGTTATAAGGGGAGATTTCTCAGACGTGTTGAACTGCCTGAAAATTGTTCAGAGAGCTCTAGGATTTCTGCTTTTATGATATGCACCCTTGTTGAGCTGTGCCTTCGGGGATGCTTTTGAGTTATCATTTGCTTGTATAAGTAACTCCTTATCCACAGTGCAGGTAGTAGCCACAATTAACTAATTGGTTCACAAAGTTGGATTTTAATGCAAACATCCATTGGTTTGTTGTAGCTTTCCTTCCTGAGGTGAGCAGATTTCTTATAAAAAAAAAGAGCCAGAAGTGAAAAGGGGGGATCAGTTAACAGGGATGAATGAGGATCATTAGAGTTTTCACTCTGTTTCTCTTTCTTCAGAACATTAGGGCCAGCCTTCACTCTCTGCCTGGCCAAGAGATTAGACTACCCTTGGCTGCCACTAAAATCACCTAGTCTTCATGTTAGGAGCAGGTTTAGTTTTGTGGAAGCCTTGTCTATCTTGCTAACTCACTTTCATTCCAGGACTCACTGAGACACAGGAAGGCCCTGTCCTGTGTGGCCCCATGCTGTTATAGTTTCAGCCCAGCTGGCTTCTTGGCCATATCCTTTCTCAACAACAGATACTTGTAAGAGACTAACACCCACAGGGTGTGTGAGGTATGAGTTCCTGACCACAAGATTTCTTCATCTGTTACTACATAAGAAAAAAGGAACAGTTTCTTGTTGAAATACTTAGTTTTTTAGTTGCTCTTGGGAAGAGTTTTAGAAAATAAAATGAATTCATCTGTTTCTATTTCAGAAGAGAAAGCAGGCTTTTTCACAAACCAATGTCTAGCAGTTCTCAAATTTCAGTCTCCTTTGTTTTTATCTTAAATTTCCTTTTTTTCCTTTAAGGGTTTGTTTTGTAGTCCAGTTAGTCTGAAACCCCTTTATGAAGCACAATCTGGCCTCAAACTTGAGTTCCTCCTCCTTCATCTGCCTGCCAAATGTTGAGAATATAGTTGTACACTTCCACACTTGTCTTTAGCCATTTTTTATTTTTATTGTTTAATGGAGGAAAGGTTTACTTGACTCACAGTTCCACCATTTTGGGTGAGTCACAAAGAGAGTCACTCAAGACAGAAAACTGGTCACATTGCATCCATACTTAGAAAGCAGAAATCAAGGATGAATCCCTATGCTCATCTTGCTTTACTCACTCCTTTTTAAAATTTTTTATTACTTTATAAATAGTTGGAATCAAAAGTTCCACTTCCTCCCCTCTTCCCACTTCCCTCCCGCTCCCCACTCACCTTCCCCTACCCCAGTCCTAAGAGAGGACAGCAAGTACCCTGCCCTGTGGGAAGGCCAAGGTCCTCCCCCTCCATCCAGGCTTAGGAAGGTATGCA
>NW_004949145.1:2898126-2901140 GCF_000317375.1 Microtus ochrogaster
AAAAAACAAAGAAACAACTTTAAATCTAGCTGTTATGTACAAAAGTATGCAGTATTTAACTTTCTGAGTCTATCTTACTTTGATGAACATCATGATTTCCAATTACTTCTATTTTATAGCTAATGTTCTATTTAGTTTTTCTCTGTGGCTACATGTTGGGAGCACAAAGGTATTTGAGCATACAGATTACTAAGGAAACCAGGAATGCTAAGTATGCATTGCTGTCTTTTTAAAGAAAAGGTATATAACCTGTTTTCACCTAGAAGTCTTGGAATTGGAGATGATTAATATCCTGACGGTCTTCATTATCTAAAGGACCAGGTTATATCAAAATTCTTATAGTCAAGATCAGTGATACTTAAGAGTCTAGTTGACCCTTAAATTATTTATATATCTAAAGGTTCCCCCAACCAGAACCAGAGGTGGCTGATAGCCTAAATAACTTCTAAGCTATCTGTATTACCAAGACCATGACAGATACTGCCCTAGGCCCTTAATCTAATACATGCAAACTAGTACCCATCTTCTTAGAAGAAATAACAGTTTTTGACTTTCAGCTGAATTCTTATGTATTTATTTCTCCTTGTGCACCAGGTATTTTATTATATGAGGCAACATTTTTCCACATTATGCTGTGTTTATATATACTCGTAATAAACCACTTGGTGTCAGGCTATAGAAGTTTGAACTAATCTGTCTAAATAAGTGATGCTGTTCCAGGTTTCATTCTTGCCTTTCACGATTTTTCTGATCACCATAGAGTTTGCAGGGAATCTCACAGCTGGTATTCAATATGAGGAACTCCATCCTTGGGGAAGGTAAGAGCACTTTCTTTAAATTGAAATTAGGGATTCAAGAAACTTGGGCCTCTGACCCAAGGGTTCATAACCATAAGTGAGAGAGTGGAATTAACATGGGTTCTAATCAGCCCTCTGAGACAAAGCATTTTTTCACAATTCTTAAGATGTTTGCTAAGATCTAAAGTAAAACTAACAAAATATTCAAAATAATATATATGCAACTTTATATGCTTAGGAACTAATGTATGAAGAACCCCCCAAAAGGAGAGATAAAATCCCTGTCAATTGTTTTATAAGCCATAATACAATAATATATTGGAGCCTCTTAGGAGGAGAAAAGGCAAAATTAAAAAGGAGATAAGAGAAAGAAAGGGGTATATATTCCTTCCGAACACATCTTGACAGGTCTCAGCAGGGTGGGCCAAATGGATTCTTCAGCTGCTAGACTTCCAGCCACATGCATTCAAGGCTTATCTTCCCATGAGATTGTAGCAGAACTCAAAATCCTCGTGGCCCTCTGCCTTTTCAGAGGTCTAGGTCTTGCAAAGCATGAAGCTTGGAAAAACATCTGAGACCACACCTGAATTTCAAAGAATGGTGGGCAAGTCTCTGCCACAGTTGCATGAGCTGCATCTTGGCTGTCCCTGAGTTTAGCCTTTCATTTGTCTAATTTTTGTCTGTTTGTTTTCTCCCCTAGTATGAATACTCAGTACAGGTCAATTGATGGTCTCTCCATGGGAAAAAATTAAAATAGGCATAACTTGTAGTTCTGGAACAATTACAACTAAAACATAAACACCTTAGCTGGCCATGTTTAAATTTACTAAAGTATTTGGCTATTTAGTATATGAAGGTATTCTCCTTTCCTGATTACCCGTGTGTCTGACTTGAATATAAGTGCTGAGTGGGGCTGGTTCCTCATGACTCCTGAAGCCTGGTTACAGATGGCACCCATAGATTTTCTGACTAATTTCACAGCTCTTCATTTCTTATGGTTGATCAATTATTCTTGAGTAAATGAGTAGAGCACCAATCATTGTATGTTCTCTAATTCTCCCAGTTGCTTTCAGTCCGTGTTTAAGGTTATTCGGACATCCTAGAATGACTGAAGAAAATATCCCATAGAGGTGCATCCAGGGATAATCAGATAGAAATATAACAGAAATGTGAAAATATACACACCCACAGTGAGTGAGAGAAGTGGAACTGAGTTACAATAAGAAATATAAAGGGCTGAGAAAATGGAAAGCATGACATGTGTGGGAAGAGAAAAAATGCAAAAGTTCAGAAATCTAAACAGATGATGTGAAAGAAAATATGGAGAAATAATGACAGGTGTTGTATATTTCAGAGCTATGGAGGAAGAAGATCAAACTTGAGTAGTACATATACTAACAGAAAGAAGAAGTGGGAGATCATTCTGACTTAAGGGAAGCAAACATGTTTATGGAAAATTTTGTACTTAGAAAAAAAAGATAGATTAACATTGATATGCTGAAAGAGGAAAAACAAAGTGAATAACTTAGAATGAAATCATATTCTGTACATAAGATGGGGTAGTTATAAATTATAAAATAAGTGATCATTAGGAAGGAAAAGAACAGGGAGGAAGTGGGAGGAGGGAGGGGAGTGGGAATTTGGATTGGTATTTTTTTAAGTAATAAAATAATAAAAGAAGAAAGGAAAAGAGCTTAACAGAAAGGGACTGGGAAAGAGGTGGGAATGCAAATGACATGGAAGAATAATTGATGGGGTTGGGAAGGACAAGCAGAAGATGGTACAAGGCAAGCAAGTGGAAAGAAAATGAACAAAATGAACTGTATGAGGATGTTAAAATAAACTCCATCATTTTGTATGATAACAAAAACAAAATAATAAGTTATTCTAATTAAATCCAATGATTTACCAAGTAAAGGAAAAAATAAAGAAAAGTAGAAAGAAGATAAATTAGAAAAAATGTATGGGAGAGTGGAAGTTGAGAAACAAGAGAGGATAATAGTATAATTATGTGAAAGGTTACCTGTGTGTATATAACAATTAAATAAAAAAGCCATGAAATAATGAAATTAGATTTTAGTTTCAAAAATTTAAATATTTCAAAGCTATATAAAAATGTATTATGAGAAGTCATTGTTTTTTACTGCTGAGTAGTACTCTAATGTGTATATATTCCACACTTTCTTCATCCATTCTTCCATTGAAGGACATCTAGGT
>NW_004949145.1:2905210-2918818 GCF_000317375.1 Microtus ochrogaster
CAAACAAGGCCCAATAAAAGTTATTTTAAAGGATATTGTAGAAATAAAGAGGAAGGAGTAAGAGGGACAAAGGAAGAGAAAAAGGAAGAGAAATGGTAGGGAGATGGAGAGGGAATGGGACAAAGAGAGATCACAGAAAAAGAAACAGAAAGTAATCACTGAGGAGTGCATGAACACTGGTAAGGAACTGTCTCTGCCTCTTTTTTTCCAGGTTTACACAAGAAACCTTCTCTGTCTGTAATGATAATGATCATCCAGTGGCGATGTCAGGAGAGACTATGCCCTCGTCTTACATATCTAACCACCAGTTGGAAATGTTCTATCCCTCCAAGGATGGGCTGCTTTAGAGACACTGGCTGCCTATAGTGAAAAGCCACAGTGGGACATTCCAGGCTATCTTCCTGCTTGGCCCTGTGATCCAGAAAGGGAAACATAGAACTATGGCTCTTTCAGGAACTCTTCCAGTGTATGGTCATCCCTGAGTGATCCATTGTACCTTACTGCCAAATGTAAGAATGCCTCATATATATTTCATGGGTTGTGAGTAAAGAAATATTCAAGCCACTACTGAGAAACATCCTACATAATGATGGATCATGATGAACTATAATGAAAAATTAGACTTATTGGTTTTACAATGCAAAGTCCTGAAAACACACACACACACGTGAATACTCTGAAAAAAGTGTTTATAAATATTATATATAAACACTCAGTTTTATGGATATGTGTATATATATAGTATATATATGTACAGATATACACAATGCAACAATAAAAATCAAAGAAAGATGCTATTAAATTAAGAGGGTGGGGATATGCAAAAGCTTGTGAAAAAAGGGACTGGGAGGAGGAAAGGAAGAGAAAAGTGATAGAATTATGTTTCCATCACAAATATTTTTAAAGAGAGATGGAACATGAGAATGGGTGTCAGATTACGGAACAATGGATAGGGAGCTGCCCAAATACTCCTTGGCTGACTGCAATGAGGCATCCATGTATAAAGAGAGATATAGACAGGGATCAGGACAGACTCATTAGGGATGAGATTGGAATCAGTTTCAGCAGATGAGAGATGGAGCACTCTCCTGGTCTCTCACTCACATAGATCTCTCTACAGTATTCCTATTATCTCATTACATATTGAAATACAAGAAGAAAGTAACCTCCTTTATGAAAACTACATAAAGGCATTCTAAAACCCTAAAGGTTCGACATTAAGTGTTGAAGTAGGTTCTGGTCACTGACAAACCTCAAAGGACATTCTTTAAGAGGAAGGAAGACAAACACATTGGCCACATTTCTCTCATTCTGCTTTCCTCATATCTAATAAACTCTTCAAAAATTTGCCCCTCATGTGCAGAACCAGACTGAAAAACTGTGAGTAAATTATTCCTCTTCTCTAGTGTGGTAACTAAGGGAACAAAATCTCTTGGGTTTATCTGCTGGTTTGGGGCCTTGTCATCTTTCCTCACTGATTGTAAAATTCAACAACATCAGAAGTTTTGGGGGGCAGCATGTGACCTAAATGGACTATTTATTTCTATTTTCTGCATCTCAGATTCCAGCAAGTGAACAAAGAGGAAATTGGATTCAATTTCCAGGAACAATAAACTGCTCATTCTTACTTTGTTTCTCCTGAAAAGGAGGGAATAGAGATTGAAAAAGGAATGAAGCAAGAAGAAGGAAGATTTTATGGTGTACAAAATGGAAAATGGCCTTGATACCACTTTTTCCCTGTGGGAGAATTTAAAGTTTAGTTCAATGGTGTTGCAGATGTGGAAGTTGCAAAAGAGATTAGCTGAGCACTAGAATGAATCTCAGGTTAAGACACTGAACCTTGAGTTCTGCCTTTATCTACCCCTGGAATAAGGCTGATAAGATAAAGCACTTATGTACAAGACACATGAAGTAACAATTATTAACATGAAAGCTGTAAGAGATAAAAATCGAGGATTAATGGTGTTCCCATATGCCAAGGTTCAGGAAAGTAACAGGATGACAATGGATTTGCATCACTACATATCCCTATCAGTGCTAAAGGAAACACGAAGGACTGATTTGCTAGATTTTATCTTCTGAAGCCATTAGAACATCTAGATAAAGCATAAATCACATTATAATTCAGATAGTAAGAGAGTCAAGAGTATTCAGGAAGCTTCCTCTTTACCTTCACTCATTCCATGTATGGCACATATAATATTTATTGAGTATTCAGGAAGCTTCCTCTTTACCTTCACTCATTCCATGTATGGCACATATAATATTTATTCTCAGAATTATATATAAGAAAATATAGAAAACATAGCCACCTACAACCTAGATTCTTTGTATTTTATTTATATTACTTCTCTGGGACTTTCATACAATGTTATTTGATCATATTTACCCCTGCCCCAACTCTTCTTGGGTCCTTCCTATACTCATATTGACACAACTGATACCTATTTTGACACAACTTTGTGTTCTCTTTTTTAAAATCTATATCCATGGATTTCAATTTGTGAAGACCATATATTGTTGGATATGTGGCCTTCCATGGAGAATGGTAAACTTACCAGTACCAACACTCTTAAAATTGATTGTTCCTCTCCCAGCAGCTATCAATTGCCTATAACTTCTTGACTAGGGCTGAACATTCATGTCAACCTCCATATGCCTGATGGAATTTTGTCTGGTCTTAAGCATGTACTGGTCTTGAGCATGGTGTCATAACTGTGAGTTTGTAGATGGAACTTCCCTACTGTTTCTCAAAAACACTGTTTCATTGTTGTTACCCACAGCCTCCTTTCGCTTCCTTTTCTCCATGACAGCTGAAAGCAATTCTAGAGGATGATGTTCCCTCTCCCAACAAAGTTTGTACTCACAGTTAGGGTCACCATTTTGGGGTTGGACATTCAGCTCTTTATTAAACCAATCAAAATAAAGCAGCAACATATTTTCACACAGTATGATCAAATAGGCAACAACAATGCACCATATGAAGCCAGAGTTTATAGTCTAAACCATTGGTAATGGCTAGCATCATTTGGGTACAAAATATCAACTTTAGTTATCAATATACTAGATACCCCCTTTTTCATCTATATTTGACTATTATTTCCATTTTCAGTGCTCTCTAAAGGGGACTTACTTGTGCTAAAGTCTGTATTATAGCATTTAGACTGATCAGTTGGATGATTAGTTCAAACAAAATGTCCCCCATTCATGTGACTAAACATTTACATATCGTCTTTTACTGAAAAAAAAAAACCTGGCCCTAAATGATGAAAACAGTCCTCAAGCATTGTAAAACAATATCATCCTGTTTCCTACTACAGGTGTGACTTTTAACATATCTGAAAAAAACACATTTGGGTTCTTGCTGACAAGCTGAAAATTAACATATAAAAAAGTATGTAACATAAGAGAAGCATGTTGGGGCCAGTGATACTGTATCCTTGCTATTGACCCAAGTCTTGTCTTGATGAGTTAGAATCTAGATGTCTCCCCAAGTCCTTGGCTTACTCTTCCATTTGCAATGGCTCCTTTTGACAAATTTGTCATCTGTCCTCAGATGTTTCATTGGCCCTGTGGTCTCCAGTATGCTCTCCTGGTCAGATGCATTAGGTTAGGAGCCATCTGGTACTTCATTTATGTTCTGGAGAATCTAATTTTGATTGTTTTATGTGAACCTAAGACTCATGGAGTGTTGCAGAAGTGGTGGGGGTATAAATATTGTAAGAGCAAGAAAACAAGTGAGTTTTCTGTGAAATTTTGCTTCCTAGTAATGTCAGAAGCCACACCCATAAAGTCATACTAGCATGATTTCCTAAACATTACTCTAACATGTATAACACCAGTATATATGCCAAAGTGGTTGGGGAAGAACTCATGAGGCCTCATGCCCACATACACACATTTAAAAAGAACTATTGGTAACTGAGAAATGCTGAAAATGTGAGAAATAGTCTTCTCTGGGGAAAAGCACACCGATTAGTTATCTAATACCTAATGGTCAGGTCTGATATCATGTATACAAGTATAGGATTATATGGACTGAGCAGGTTATATTTTGCGATATATATGTATACAATAAAAATTACTCAATAAATAGTCATGGATTTGAAAGAGAAGATGGAGGAATATAAGGGAGGGTTTTAGGGAAGAAAGGGAATGACAAAATGATGTAATTATATCAAAACTTCAAAATATTTTTGATAAAGCTATATGGAAACTTATTTTATAATATGTGTGTGTGTCTCACATATCTATGAAGTTTAAGCAGGGTTAGCCTACTGATACAACCATTTCCACTGGCAATGATGAGAGTCATGAAAGTAGCATATCTGTTTGACACAATTCTAGCACAGCTGAGTCAAATATTATTATGTCATGTTGTTTCTCACTTTTGGTTTTGGTCTCTGCATGTTGCATGTTTGGAGGTTTTCTACATTATAATTTATTTAATGTCTTTCTCTGAGAAAATTCTGTCTGAGTTTCTTTAGGAAAGTCCTAAATTCATACCGGTCCTGCTTTTAGGGAGACAATTTTATCTGACCTTATTCAGAAAACATCTTTATGTCTTAGAGACTGTAATAAAAATGAAGATACTAGAAACTTTCTTAATAAGGCCATGTCTCCAAGATCTTCTTGGAACATCTGCCATTAAGCAAACTTGAACAGGATAATTAGTATAATGTAAACTTAAAGAGACTGATAAGCTCCAACTAACCAGGAAATCTGGCAACAGATCAGAGGCCCCTTCTTACATTATGCTCAGAGTTTGCTGAATAAGTAGCACATTAAATAGCGAGTTATACATACTGGGTATGCCCTAGAGCAGTAGATATGCAAAGCAAGATGATTCACCTGAACTGACTCAGGGATTTTCTATGTGCTTAGGTCTTTGAAACTGTAAGTGCTGCCAGTCTGAAAACAGGCTGTTATATATTAAATATTCTTGTCCTAACAAAAACAGTCTACAAATTTTTTGAAATAGAGTTATGGGACTTTGATGAAAGTAAACTTTGTTCTACAAACTAATTGTAATTTAACCTTAAACCCTGGACTGTTGTAGAAAATAAAACACATGTCTGGAGACAAAATGATGTAATGTGTATCTTTTGAAAAATATCATGAGTCTGTGAATCTGTGTAAATAAAAAAAGCAACCTGATTGCTAATCAGTCAGAGCTACAAGTTTTTCCCAGCCACCATGCCTGACTCACTCTTTTTTTTTCACTGACATCTTACTTATTCTCAGGACCTGTGAATGGTTGGGGGTGGCCCTAGGAACAATGTGCAAAAGTGGAATTCTCCTCTCAGAAGCCATAGGCTACTCAACAGTAAAGCCCAGTACCAGATGTGGGATACTCTCTATCTAGTTATTGCTCAAGGAGAACAAGAGAGTCCCCCCAAACAGTACAGGACATTTTCATTTTTTCTTGATCACACTTCAGAATTAATGGTAAGATCTTATTGCTGAAAACAGCACACACTTTGAACATGAGGCATAAAGACATCCAGCAGGTACCAACCTGGAAGCATCCTCTCTCCTGGTTAGGTTTCATAAAACCAGGAGAGATGTGGTGTAGGCTGTTTGAGGCAGTCATGAGAAATATATACAAATTCTGAAAACTACAGTAATGACTGCCCTGGTGAAATATGGCTGTTGGCAAAATAGTGGCATTGATGTTATAGGGGTTAACCAACAGATTTCTAACTGGATTTGAGGCCTGCTCCACAGGAGAAAACTCAAACATGTTATTATAATTGGTCCAAGAGCTTGTGTCTGGAATGCCATTGGCCTTAACACTACTTGCTAAAAGGACATAATACTAATATACCTTCTAAATACTTATCCTTATACCTTTAGAGGAGTGCAACTCTCATTTCTCATGACAGAATTTTCTTTATGCCACACACAGTGGTGAATCAAGAGATTTACAACTGGCCGAAGTGCAGAAAATAAATGAAGAAATGAATGTGGGATCCTTATCCCTAAATAGAATGTTTCTATCACCTGTTCCTCCTCAGAAGGCTCATATGACATTGTGGAAGACAAGGGATGATTGTGAGAGCTACAGGACTGCCAGTGTTTTGTGATGTGAAAGAGTGTCTGTTGTCTATTGGTTGTAACAGGAACATTTCACCCCCTAAGTCACAGTATCTGTGAGTTGCTGGCAGAAGACCCACACAAGGTGAAGTCAGTCAGTATTCCAGCATGGAGACAAGCCTTACATCTAGACAATGAGCTGCCTGGATTTGATACCTACTTGGGGTAGAAATGTGACACCTCCTCAACCCACAGTTCATGGATCATTGCAGAAAAAGAGAGAGATATAAGAGACAAAGGCAGTGGATGACTACAAGAAAATAGTATTTTCCAGACATAGCTGGACAGCTATAGGTTTGAATGCACAGTGGTTATAACAATATGAAAAAGACCTGTACAACCTCAAGCCAGATCAAATTCCAACATGGAGAGGGAGGTGGACATGGAGTCCATGCCTGAGAAGCTTTTGGCAATTGATAACTTCTGATAGAGGAAAAGTCAGTTTTCTTTAAGGACTTGAGTCTTGTTAAGTTGATCAGACTCCAGTCCAACACCACACATCTAAGAGTATATAAGCAGCACCACAAACTCTCTCCCTATCTCCTATCTCTCTGTTGCTGCCTCTCATTTTGTCTCTGTCTCTGTCTATTCAAGGAATAAACCCAAGGACTCCAAAAGTGATAGATAAGGCCTTCTATTTGTGGTGCCTCCTGATTATATAGGATGACTGGCCATCATGCAAGCCAGTGCTTCTCTTACATCACCACTTCCTCACATATGTCTTCATTTGGTATAGCTTGTTTATTTAACATTCTGTATTGTCATTATAATAGATGAGGCCATTGATTTTGAAGATGCATTTATTCATGATTCTGAAAGTTCCAGTTTCAAAAATCAATGTATTATGGTTAAATTATCATTCAAGTAATATTTTCTCACTTTATTTGTCATTACTTTGTTTATTGAGAAGGCTTTGGCTTTATGTACAAAATGTAAGGACAATAATTGTCTCTGATCGAAGAATCAAGGAGTCCCCAAAGTTCTGAGAACCTGCTGTTAATACATGAGGTATGTAAGATGACTGGCATTCATTAGAGGAACTCCACTGGGGACAAATAGTATCTCATACGTCCCCTAGTTTCTGTCCATGGAATATGGGATCAGAGACTTCTTCCATTGCTGGCTGCTTACTGCTCTCAGCTGTTGTTCTATTCTGGTGTCCTGCTGCATAACTGGGCATACATCACATCCTGTGGTTCCTTAGAGGTAGTAGCCTAGAGTGGGACAGAGCTGAATGACGGTATGTGCTTGGCATTAGCAATATAGGAAACTGAAATGAGCAGGACCCACCTGCAGGTGAACCTCTCTGTTCTCTCCGGATTGATTGTTCTTCATGTCCAACTCTTTTCTTGACAGTGGGGAAGGAGAGGTAAGCCCTGCTTTCTGATGTCTGGAGGGTTTCACTTGGGCATAAACAATTTGCTGGGGATCTTGACCATGTGGTTTCTGCAGCAAGAGATAAAGGGATAGATAAAGTGACCCCTGGTCCCATGCAGGAGCTCTTTCAGACAGAGATCTTTAGAAATTTAAGTCATGTATCATAACTAATGGGGTCTCCAGGAGCTTTCTTAGTCCTTGGGGAGTCTACAAATATCCTTTCCCTAGTTCTGTCCTTTTATCCTCACACAGTCTCCTTTTTTCTAACATATTATTAGAAAATATATTATTACATACTCATCTTCCTGTCCGAGTCTGAAGACTTTTGAATCTGCTATAATTTTGCTGGCATGTGCTCATTTATTAGATGGCCTGCAGACATCTTCAAGCTTCTTCTCAGAAGATACCTAGTCAATGTCATTCCTTGTGATTACACAGACCCTGTGTGCCTTACATACCATAACCATTTTCTCTGCTTCTTTTTCCCTAATAGCACATCATACTGCTAACATTCTTCAGATATACACATCTCATTTCCTAGCCTTGGGGTGAACTTAGAGTGGGTGAAGGATTCTGTCCCTTGCTGTGTTTGCAGTCCTTATGAAAGGCAAGAACAAAATTATGCTCTGTGTAGTAGTATGCTCTGTGTAGTAGTGTTGCAATCATGCATTTTGCAAATGTGCCTATTTTCTGAGTTATTGCATAACATTTCTATTATTCTTTGTATATCCGTTATAAACATGCTTTTCCCAACACTTTGGGATTCTTTAGTCTTTCTATAAAGCTTCCCTTCTTGCCTTGTGGCTGCCAGAAATCACATAGTTCATCTTCATTCTGGCTCTACTCCAACATGGCTTTTCCCCAACTTCTCCAATTTCCTCTCCCCTTCCTCCAGGCAGCAGCTGAGATTTATAGGCTACCTGTGCTGTTGTTTTCTTTTAAACTCTAGTAAAATTGTCCATGAGCTAAAAAATTAGAAGCTCTTTGTGAATGATTATACAAGGATCTAAGGGAATGAGGAGTCTGTGACTCATGTGTCATTTTGGGTCTTTAGGCATATGCTAAGCAACAGATATGACACACATTCAGAAAGGAAACATAACAAAAGGGTCATATAGTCATAATGAAACCAAGAAGGAGAAAGCATAGTTAATAGAGGCAAATTCTTCCATAATGGAGACATTAGCTGTAGCTGTTACTGGCAGAAAGGAGTGCTGGACCAAATTGGGCAATAAGTTCTTATCACTGTGAATGGGGCAGAGTCTCACCCAACTGTCCAGCTCTACTCTCTCCTCAGGTTGTGTGTCCTTCACAGAAGCATCTGTTATATCAGAACAAAGGAGTCATCTCTTAATCCCAGACTCTGGGATTCCCTCAGTTACCCAGACCCAAGGCCTTGTCTCAAAAAGAGACAGAGAAGCAGGGAGTTGTGGTCAAGTCTGTAGGTCCATTGTGAAGGTTTGTTTGGTCCTTCAGAATGATAACCCCAGACCTTCCACATAAGCCTTGTGAGGCTGAGATCTAGAGCATCTCCCTCCTCAAAATTCTGTTATTCTCACACAGGTTTTCTTCCTTGTTGTCAGTATCTGGATTGGATCTGTGGAGACAGGGATTATCAGGTAGCAGTGAGATATAAGGCAGGTAGGAGGCTGGGTCTCTGGGCAGGAGTTACCTCTTCTGAAGGAGTCTATCTCTGTGTTTTGACTGTGGATCCCCTGCAATGAAATGAAAAAGCATCAGCTAGGAGAAAGAAGGTTCCACCAGTAGAAACTTTTAGAAGAAGAAATGTTAAAAACACATGCTGTAAGCATACAAATAATGTAGGATGTGGAAAATATTTGAAATTTGCACAGATATGGAGACTACGTGTTGTCTCTATTCAGAATATCCATACACCTATGTCTCTTAACACTCTTCTTACCTGCGTTCTTCTTTTTGCCTTTACACTGGTGTCTTAATAAGATGAGAAGAAGCAGGAGGAAGAAAAGCAGAAATAGGGTCACCAAAACTCCGATAAGAACTTTCTGGTCTTGGTGTACTTCTTCTCCTTCTGGGACGGAAAAAGCATGGGATAAAACCAGACTCTCTGAACGTGGAGGACAATGAGGGCTGCTGAGAGGCCAAGGGCAATGGCACTGGGTTTTGATCCTACTGCATGTACTGGCTTTGTGGGAGCCTAGCCTGTTTGGATGCTCACATTCCTAGACCTGGATGGAGAGGGAGGACCTGGGACTTCCCACAGGGCAGGGAACCCTGACTGCTCTTTGTACTGGAGAGGGAAGGGGAAAAGAATGGGGTGAGGGGGAGAGGAGTGGGGGAGGGGAGAGGAGTGGGGAAAGGAAATGGGAGGCGGGGAGGGGGCAGAAATTTTTTCAATTAAAAAAAAAAGAAATTTCTGGTACCTTTCCAGTCCTTAGACAAAATTGACATCACACATGAGGGGAAGATATTATTTACCCAAGCACCTATTGAATGCCCACTACACTCACAGCCTCCTTCCTCACAATTAAGAAAGATGGACCTGTTTTCACTACTCAGGTAGTTTATAGATGAGGAAATTAAGGCTCAGAGAGACCCATTAGGTCCAGTTAATTTAGGTCAATGCTGATGGTTTTTCTGCTATGAGAGGTAAAAGGCTTTGGATTGAAGAGTATCCTTTCTTATGGTTTCCTTGGTCTTATTGTAGGATAGAGCCCTTCTAAGAGAAGTTATCCTAGTGACCATATACATTAAGAAAGCATGGGTCCTTACCTGAAACAAGAATGTTAATGGGATTACTTGATGTTGACCACTCATGGGGAACAGTTTTAAAATAGCCATAACATCTGAATGTTCCATTGTGGTTGGCAGTCACAGAGTCCAGAACAAAATGAGCCTGGAATGACAACTTGGCATGTTGCTGTGAGTCCAGTGTCCATGAGAAGTTATGTTTTCTTTCCTGGATCAGAATGAATCTGTCAAATTTCAGTGATGAGCTACACTGCATGGTTATTGACTCTCCTGAAGTCACTGCAGAGCTGGGCATGACAGAGAGGCTTGGTTGAACATAGGCTCCTAGGATACAAGGGGAAGTGTGTGAAATGAATTCAAGCTACTCACATTGCCCTGCAGGCTTGGGCTCTGAGGGCAGTTCCCCTTGAGAGCAGAACTTTTTCTAAGGGGAGAGCCTGTGCTGGGACCCCTTAGTCTCTACTCACCAGTTAGTACCAGGACCAGTGTGTCACTGTGCTCTGATGAGCCAGCAGGACTCTTAAAGTAACACTTGTATATTCCTGCAAAGCCATTTGACATGTATTCAATGTAGAACTTAGCCTTGTTCTCACGTTCCAGAGGGAGCTGTCTGTCCCAAGGATCTAGGCTTCCCTCTTTATATAGAAAGTACTCCACAGCCTCCCAGGAACCCTGGCACCAAATAGTCACAGGTGTGTATATGGCAATCACAGAGTGTGGCTCTGCCCAGATTATGGGCTTTGGGAGAGTTCCTGCAAGGAAATCAAAGGTTGAGTGTCTGTAAGTTCCCCTTCAGACCCCAGGTCTTAGCATAGAGCACTCACAGACATTATAGCATTATCCACAAATACTTTTATCCACCTGCATTGCGAAGTGTTGACTCAGAGGAAAGCAAAAGTAATTTCTGGTCTCCAGAGTGAAAAATAAAATCCTGGGATGGAGTCACTTACCTGCCAGTACTGTAATCTTGTGTTCCACACTCAGACCTGGAAGAAAATTCCTATTGAGAGCATTTTCCCATCTGAGAAACAGGTTGGACCTCCAGTTACTGTATGGAATCAGACCTGGCTGTGGAGTAGGGTTCCCTAAAGACATGAGTGTCTATTCTCCCTCTTCACGTCTTACCAATACACAACAGCATTCTGAGCATCAGGGTCATGATTCGTCTTGCTATTGTTCTTTCTTGTGCTCCTTGGGCAGTCTGACAATGTTTTGCAGAACTATCAGAAAGGTTTTCATTCTGAAAGCAAGTCCTTCCTGTTATGGGTTTGCCACATCAGTACTATCACCAAAAGGGGAACTTCTATTTTTTTCATATTGTAGGAGTTTGGTCAAGTGTTCAGGTCTCTGAAAGGATGTTAGAAAAAAATGTTTTTTCTCTCTATTCCTCACAGATTTCCCCCCATCCTATGTGTTGTGGATAATGGAAGGGTTTCACAATACCCCATTCTGGTATTAATCTTTAATTAATTAATGCTAAAAAAAGAGAGATAAGGCAAAAGAGATGTAGGCTTTGTTTGATGATAATAAGCTATATAAAATTTCCCCAAACTCATGTAAGCAGCCTCTTACCCATAATTTGGTTTAGTAATCACAATTATATCCATTGGCTCACCACACCACACTTAATAGCATTGCTCCTTTTTTTTCTGTCAGTGGTGCCTTATGAGATTTATTATGTGGTTTGTTCATGTAACTCAAGGTAAAGTTCCAAGAAACTGCACATTTAATTATTATTGGACTATAGGAATATCTTCAAGATGGGCTCAGAAAACCCTAGCTACACTACCACCAATCCCTATTCTCCATTAGCCTCTATATTTCCTGGAAGACATAAGGGGCACAGTGGTCATGGAGTGTCCAGAAATGATAAAGTTTGTAGTTCATAATCTCATATAATTAACACCAAAAATAAAAAGCACAGACAATATTTTTCATTTAAAACCAAAATGAACAAGATAGCCAGTACTTTCAATAACATGGGGAATCTTAAATTTCAAACTGTTCTTATGTTGACATAACACATTGTGTATGCCTGCCCTCCACAGCCATGTCTCCCAGCATTGAAGGGAGGCAATCAGTGCATTTCAGAAATATTAGAAGATTAGGTTCAGCATACAAACGGTAGAAATTATGCAAGGAATATACATTCTTTGCCCATGTTCTTCACTGTTGGCCCCAAATCAGCAGCTCCTTTCACATTAGGTTCCATCATGGAAGAGGAAGTAACAAGATATATTCTACAAAAAAATTGGAAATATCTGGAAACACTCATTCTGAGTGAATTAACCCTTGACCCATACATAGAATCACCATATATTTTAATCTCATTTCAGGAGTTATCCTTGAAAGCTCAGATGTGTGTGTGTGTGTATGTGTGTGTGTGTGTTTGTGTGTGTGTGTGTGTGTGTGTGTGCATGCACACTTCATTTGGTTTCAGGATATTAGTCAGTGTCTATTGGAATAGCAATTAAAAGGATGGCAAGTATAATAACCTTCTATAATGGAATAAAGAAGAATCAAAGTACAGGAAGTAGGTTAGTGGCAGGATGTATGCATGTTGTTGTTTTTTCTCTATTGGCTCTTTGCTTTTTGGTGGCCTTGCCACCCAGATCACAAATAAATTCACACAGATACATATTATTACTTAGCAATGGCCAGCCCTAGTTTGCTTATTTCTAGCCATATTTACTTACCTTAAATTATCCCATTGCCTGTTTTCCCTCTAGGCTTTCTCCTCTTCTTTCTGTTATCTTGCTTTTACTCTTACTCTAGAGATGGCTGTGTGACTCAGTGGCTGGCAGTTTCTTTTCTCTTTCTTTCTTCTTCCTTCCAGGTTTCACCTTTATTTATTCTGTGCCTGTCAACCCTGCCTGTCTTTTCTCTTGCCTTGCTAATGGCCATTCAGCTCTTTATTTTTTCAATCAGGTGATTTAGACAGGCAAAGTAACACAGCTTCACACAATTAAACAAATACAATATAAAAGAATGCACCACATCTTTGCATCATTAAACAAATTTATAAGAGCATAAACAAATATAACAAATCTTAAAATAATATTCCACAACAGATGAAAGGAGAGGATAGAACATAGAATAGCCAGAGGGATAATTAACCCTATATACCTTTCAAAACTATCATAAGGAAAACTTTTACTCTAGGATAGTCCTTGAATCTATACATTGATATAAATTGAGAGTTTAGTTGGAGTTCCTTTAGATTCGGTTAATAATTCCCCCAATAGAGTCAAACTGTTAAGAAAGAAAATACCCAGTGTCAGACACAGGCTCCCTTTGTCAGAGATGTTAGACAGTGGGGTCTAATTTAACCCTAATCATTTCAGGTTATGCCAGTGCTCTTGGTTTCTCTCTAGAACTCTGCTGTAAAGAACTTTCTTTCTTTTT